>NW_018405455.1:213336-315911 GCF_002113885.1 Mizuhopecten yessoensis
TCATCATCATCATCATCATCATCATCATCATCATCATCATCATCATCATCATCATCATCATCATCATCATCATCATCATCATTTTCATCATCGTCATCATCATCATCATCATCATCATATTCATCATCATCACATCGTTATATACACAAATTAAATCCAAAAGATAAAAAGCATATTGGTTCGTGTATCTAACTTTTATCTTTCTATCCATACCAGTAGGGACTATTGGTGGTTTACCTCGTCAGGATCGAATTGATCTTAGCTAACACGCCACAATATGTCAACTTAGAAATTTGCATATTCAAAACCATTATTATAAGTATCCTAATATTACAAAGATGAAAGGTTTATTTTTGTGTGTGTAATGTTCGTGTAATGTCACATGTAAGTTGGTTCTTAGAAAAGTTCGAAAATAATTTAAATGCTTAAAATACTCTGAATAAATCTTCTCACATCTTGCTGAGATTTTCTACTGTCTTAATTTTTTGCACATATGTGACCTCTTGTTACACTCTTACGTGTGTCTGCGTGAAATAAAAATATGAAATTTGAAAACATGAATGCACAATATCCATACCAAAGTGTCTGACAAATCATGTTCCTGTATAGAGAGGTTTCTATTTTGATCTCATGATCCTTGTTATAGCTATTTATAGTAATGAATACATCATCATCCTGTATGGAGAGGTTTCTATTATGATCTTATGATCCTTGTTATAGCTATTTATAGTAATGAATACATTATTATCCTGTATAGGGAGGTTTCTATTACGGTCTCATGATCCTGTTATAGCTATTTATAGTAATGAATACATCATTATCCTGTAAAGAGAGGTTTCTTTTATGATCTCATGATCCTTGTAATAGCTATTTATAGTAATGAATACATCATTATCCTGTATTGAGAGGTTTCTTTTATGATCTCATGATCCTTGTTGAAGCTATTTATAGTAATGAATACATCATTATCCTGTACAGAGAGGTTTCTATTATGATCTCATGATCCTTGTTAAAGCTATTTATAGTAATGAATACATCATTATCCTGTACAGAGAGGTTTCTATTATGATCTCATGATCCTTGTTAAAGCTATTTATAGTAATGAATACATCATTATCCTGTAAAGAGAGGTTTCTTTTATGATCTCATGATCCTTGTTAAAGCTATTTATAGTAATGAATACATCATTATCCTGTAAAGAGAGGTTTCTTTTATGATCTCATGATCCTTGTTAAAGCTATTTATAGTAATGAATACATCATTATCCTGTATAGAGAGGTTTCTTTTATGATCTCATGATCCTTATTATGGCTATTTATAGTAGTGAATACATCATTATCCTGTATAGAGAGGTTTCTTTTATGATCTTATGATCCTTGTTATATCTATTTATAGTAATAAATACATCATTATCCTGTATAGAGCGGTTTCTTTTATGATTTCATGATCCTTGTTGAAGCTATTTATAGTAATGAATCCATCATTATCCTGTATAGAGCGGTTTCTTTTATGATCTCATGATGCTTGTTATGGCTATTTATAGTAGTGAATTCATCATTATCCTGTAAAGAGAGGTTTCTTTTATAATCTCATGATCCTTGTAATAGCTATTTATAGAAATGAATACATCATTATGCTGTATAGAGAGGTTTCTATTATGATCTCATGATCATTGTTAAAGCTATTTATAGTAATGATACATCAGTATCCTGTATTGAGAGGTTTCTATTACGGTCTCATGATCCTGTTATAGCTATTTATAGTAATGGATACATCATCATCCTGTATAGAGAGGTTTCTATTACGGTCTCATGATCCTGTTATAGCTATTTATAGCAATCCTGTATAGAGAGGTTTCTTTTATGATCTCATGATCCTTGTTATAACTATTTATAGTAATGAATACATCAGTATCCTGTATAGAGAGGTTTCTATTATGATCTCATGATCCTTGTTATGGCTATTTATAGTAGTGAATACATTATTATCCTGTATAAAAAGGTTTCTTTTATGATTTCATGATCCTTGTTATAGCTATTTATAGTAGTGAATACATCAGTATCCTGTATACAGAGGTTTCTTTTATGATCTCATGATCCTTGTTATAGCTATTTATAGTAATAAATACATCATTATCCGGTATAGAAAGGTTTATTCTATGATCTCATGAACGTTTGTTAACGCTATTTTTAGGAATGAATTCCCCATTCAATCGGTATAAAGAGGTTCATTTTATGATCTCAGGGACGTTCTTTATAGCTATTAATAGTGATGAATATACTATTATTCGGTATAGAGAGGTTTCTTTTATGATTTCATGAACGTTCGATATAGCTATTTATAATGATAAATACATCATTTATCCAGTGTATAGAGGTTTCGATATAGAACAGTCATATGAACGTTCCTAAAATTGTTTTTTAGTGATGCATACGCCATTATCCGGTAAAGAGAGGTTTCTCAAATGATCCCATGAACGTGCGGGATAAAATATAGTTATTTATAGTGATCCCGCCATTATCCGGTATAGAGAAGTTTCTATTACGATTTCATGAACGTTCGATTTACAATGTAGCTATTCATATCAATAGAGACACTAATCCTGTATAGAGAGGTTTCGATTATGGTCACATGAACGTCCTTTATATCTATTTATAGCATTGTAACACCATTGTCCGATATAGAGAAGTTCTGATTAAGATCTTATGGACATTTGTTTATAGTAATGATCACATATCGTCCGGTGTAGGGAGGTTTCTATCCTGATCTCATGAAGGTTCGATATAACTTTTTCAGTAACATTGTCCAGTATAGAAAGGTTTCGATTATTTTCTCATGAACGTTCGGTATCATTATTCATAGTAATGAACACAAAATTGTCCGGTATAGAGAGGTTTCCCTTATGATCTCATGAACATTTGTTCAGTATATAAGTTGCTTTTATGATCTCATTATCCTCCGGTTTAGAGGGATTATGATTATGATCTCATGAACACTCGGTAGAGCTATTTATAATAGTTGATAATTATCCGGTATAAAGAGGCCTCTTTAGTGATTTTTCATGAGTGTTCGATATAGCTATTTATAGCAATGAACACACATTAATTCGATATAGAAAGGTATTGAATAAGATCTTATGAACAACTGTATATAGTAGTGATCACAATATTGTACGGTGAAGAGAGGTTTCTATTATGATATAATGAACACCTGCTATAGCTATTGATATTACGATCACACCATTGTTATATATCATTGTATGTTAGTTGTCATTATGATCTCATTATCGTCCGGTATAGAGGGATCATGAGAATGTCCTCATTATTATTCGGTTTAACTTTTTTATAGTAATTAACACTATTGTCCGATATATAGAGGTTTCGATTATGATATCATGAACGTTCGATATAGCTATTTACAGTAATGTACAATCCATTATTCGGTATAGAGAGGTTTCGACTATGATGTCATGAACGTTTGTTAGAGCTATTTATAGTAATGATATCATCTTTGTTCGGTATATAAAGAAATTATGATTTCCTAATTGTCCGGTAGAGGGCGTTTTAATGATGATATCACAGCTGTTTTGTACAGACAGATTTTAATTCTTTTCTCTTTCGCTATTTGTTACAATGACCAAACCCTTGTCTTATATAGACAGGTTTTCAAATTGCGATAAAACGCAGCAAGATTTTTCTGTAAATATTTCGCTTATATACAAGTTTGAATACAACAAAAACCTCTGCAGATCTGTATGCACACTCTCAAAATGGCTATTCCATACCTGATGAAATGAGTTAAGAGCTCGGGAAATGAAGTTATGTCATTAGATTTAAATCTGGAAAAAAAAACGTGCATAAGCCCAGAAATATGTTAATTTTCAAAATATGCAAATGGTTTTATTTTCCCTATCTAGATCCAAATAGATATGTGATTTCATAAATAATTAGTAAAATTATATAAATTCAAAAATATTTATTGTTTATTGTTGTGTTTTTTTAATTACTATTTTATCATTATAATTTGAATTATTACCATGTGTGTGCTCCATTGGGTTTGCTAATAAAGCAATATTCAAATATTTGTCTGTGGAAAACGTGTGTCTTGACGTACAGATTTAACGGCCAGGACAGTCACTTAGATATAGAATTGTAAATAGTATACGTTCAGGCCTTACAAGTATAAAGGTTGGCTGTGGCCCAATATCACCTAACTTGTAAACAGGTGAAACAGTATTTGCATGGAGGTGATCATCACGTGCAGCATGCATAGGCGAGAAGACTGAGTTTTGACAAATCAAACGTCTCCATTTGTGATGCAACCAATCAGATGAAAGATAGCAAGTAATCGGTAATCGAGCGTGAGCGACGGGTATATAATAGCTCGCGCGCAGTTCGGATTTAGATCATTAACAGGTGTATCGGACCCAAGTGAAAGGGACAAAGATGTCGGTTGTCCGAGTTCTCTGTTTCGTTGCAGTCTTGCATTGTATGTCTGCATTTGTCCTCCAGAGCGATGGTGAAAAGGGTAAGTTTTGTTATAATTTTATGTTAACGTATTTTTATCGCCAAGCATTTGTTCTCGACGTTGCAGTTTCGTTCACAGGGACATGCGACCTATGCAGGACGCCACATACGGTGACGCCCGTTTTTATGTCGCATGTACACATGTCCCTGTGTCTTCTTCTTTAGCGTACAGGGGCTCCATCAATAATGATGATTATCCCCCTTATAATGATAGGGGGTCCTATCAGTGAGGCGTCAAAAAGGGGGTTATTTACAGTGATTAGTTTGGGTTATTTTTTGTGTTTTTTGTGCAAGGTATGTTTTAGCGTGTGATGAGGGCTTCAAGTTATTTGTTCAAGACACTATCGTTTTTACTAATAAAGAATATCAAATAGGCAAAAAGCCTATTTAACGTTTAGTGCTGGCCTGGTATCATAACCATTAAAATAATAGATTCAATTTTGCATGAATAAAGCCCTGTGTTAGGCGACAGTGGACCTGTCACACTTGTGTAGACTGTGTTTGACCACGGAATTAAGATTCTTGTTATCCAAGTCCGTGGTTTGACTAAACGCGGGGTATACCTTGGCAAGGCGCGTCTGCTCGAGCCAGCCGTCAGGTGCTGTTTTTCACCTGTGCAATATATGTATGTAGTAAAATGATATCCTTGTGACAAAGAATGCTCGTGTCTACGGAAACGTTGACGTATTACTTGACATTGACAATATACTTTTAAGGCACGGAACACATGGCATGTTTGTCGACACCAAGTAAAAAAAACTGTGTCCACCGTCTTTAATTGTAAACGAAACGGAAAATAAACCAGCTTGATTCAAAATAATTAGTCAGAAATCGTATAGAATGATGCTTATATTCCACTAGGTCGGTTTTAATAAGCAAATTAGTGTTTCTATTTCCCTGGCGAAGTATTGTGATCAATTGATCTCATTGATTTTTTTCTCTCACTTTTTTGTGTAAAATTACAAATGCAGTATAACGATACAGGTCCTCCAGCCGTGTTGCTTCAACTCTCGTTTATCGTCCCTCGACTGACTGCTGGTTTAGAAATAAAATTAAAGTTGTTAGTAATGATAACAATAGATGCAATTATCTCCACTCGGAAGTGGTAGCTGTCGACAGGATCACGTGAGCGCAAAAAAAACTAATTAAGTAATTGTTAACAGGTATATGTGCCACGTAATCGTTAGCTTATTTTATATAATGCGTTTAAAAGGTCATTAAAAGGTCGTGGGAAAGTTGATAAAAGTACCTTTCGATCGCAATACCTCGGCAAATTCCGCCAAGATCGATTGAATACGAGCTCTTGACGGAACTGGCCGGAAAGCTGCCATTAGAGCATTCGGCTAACCTCATTAATGTTATTTTCCAGACAAAATTTCATATAAAAATGAATTCTATGTTCTTTCTAAGTATGTTTTACATGCAAGCAAAAGACGACGTGGGGATCAAAATAGTTCATTTTTTGTTCGCACGAAAACGGTTTCGCATTACTTTCCAACGAGTATATGAAATAATGAACAAAGGTTTTATAAGGAATTGATTGAGAACTCTTGTATACGAATAGCATTAGGGCCATACGAAATAAATTTCGTTTTCCGCGTTACTGACTAGAATTCTCGACTTATGTATTTGAAATTTTGAGATGGTAACCTGCAGTCTCGTTTTTCCAACTCGAAATTGCGAGCTTTTAACTCGAAATTTCAAAGTAAAAGACAGGTATTCCTTGATATTTAGTTTGGGTCATATGTATTGTGACTGCAGAAAAAAAAATGAACTCATTCGAATGTATTTACATTAAGCAATGACAATTTTAAATGACGGCAAATACCTCATGTTATACTTTTGTTATAGTTAATAAACGTGTAAATGTGTGTTATAGTAAATACAGTTATGTCTAAAGTAAACGCGTACAGTATGTGAAATATGTGTGATATTAATTGTATGTGTAATACCTGTTTTCGAAATCAAAATTTTGAGTTATGAAGTGGAGATATAGAGCTATGAAGTCTAAATATCAAGTATCTCGAAATTTGTTAAGAACACAATAAAAGAACAAAGGAAATTGTAAAAGAACAAAAGAAATTCATTTTTGTTCTAAATTGCCCTTACGTTCTTCCGTTTATCTGGGGTACACGATCGTAAGTGACGTAAACAATCTATATCTTTCCTACATGTCACTATCGTACAATACATGTATTATTGTATTATTTTATCAAGGTAGACTTTATTATTTTACCTATCATAAACAGCTGATCATGGACGTGTTTTATGTGTATTGGTGCAACAAAGCCATGCTTATGGTATACGATTTCACAACGAGTATACAGAAACTAATTGTACGGAGCACAGTGATCTGAGAATTTGTTGCAGCTTTATTTGGACCTAAAATATAAGGTATTCAGAGTAAGGTTACACGTTTTAGGGGCTTACATCAATTTTTGGTGAGAATGCCAGTCCCAATGAGATATTATATCATCATAGGGGTTGGCATTTTTACCAAAAGTCTATGTTAACCCCCAAAACGTGTAAAATTACTCTGAATACCTTAGATTAAATTCAGGTCCAAATATAGCTGTAACAAATGCTTAGGTCCCTGTGGTACGGAGTAGTACCCGGTGAACACATCACAATGACGTGTACATGATATACCTAATATCGATAACGTGATCTCTATATTAGCTACAGCTGCCCCGGGAATAAACAATTCAGTGGGCGCCGCAATACACACGAAAAGCTATCGGAATACTCATGATTGCAATGCTATAGAGACCTTTAATAGCTTGACCGACCTATCTGAAAAGTTCTTTTAGCTATTTTTCACGGATTTTTCTTTCTACAAGGAAACTAAACAGTCACATTTAAAGATTTTATCGCTATTTCGATTACAAAACTCGCCAAATAAAAGTATTATTCAAAAAAAGATGTTGATTTAAAAAATTCGGTAATTTTGCATTTATCCAAAAAATATAATTATACCTATAACTGAATGCTTTTCGTAGCCAGCAATACTATAAAATCTGTAGGTTTGTACAGGGATGTGTAGTCCCTGGTTTGTACGACTTTCTTTATATTTGAAACTGAAAGCTTAGAAAATATAGCTCAATTAATACAGCTATAATTTATGTATTACATTTGTTTAGTCTTGATAATTTCATGAGATGCACAACCTTACAATGAAAAATCAAGGATTATTAACAGTCTACGGTGACATTCACACTACATATGTGGGCGGAGATATGCAAATTTTCCGCGAACGAGTCGCAATTGTGTGACGTCAACAACCGAGGTATGGGCGGAGTTAACCAGCTGATGCTACTTTTATTTAAACAATACGTTTGATGTGTTTCTAAATTAAACTGGATTTTGCTGACCAGACTAACGAATAAAATAATTATATAGCATTTAGAGGAAATTATTATAAATATGACAATGTGGCAAGTCCAGTTGAGCACGAAGAAAATCTGAAATTTCTTTTTACACGCGCTCAACTGGAGTCGACATGGCTGATTTACACGTGCTCAACTTAACAGTAACCACTCGAGCCGAAAGAAAGATTGAAGTAG
The DNA here is from genome assembly GCF_002113885.1 of Mizuhopecten yessoensis. Lineage (NCBI taxonomy): Eukaryota > Metazoa > Mollusca > Bivalvia > Pectinida > Pectinidae > Mizuhopecten > Mizuhopecten yessoensis. The sequence continues at coordinate 221,426 of NW_018405455.1, forward strand.
TTACTTAAATATTTGATAAATAATTAAATTCGTCATCGACTTTCACGCTCAAAACTTTTCTCTCTTGAATTACAAAGATTTTGTCATAATGAACACCATTGGTTTCTGGTCGAGTGGGTTTTGCCTGGGAAGGTTTTAATATCTAACTGACCGTACAACCGCTATAGCTAAGATGTTTATCTTGAATTTAAGATTCGTTTGTCCGGGATTGATGTCCAGTTCACTTAACTGTACACAAATTACGCTGGAGTATATAGCTTTAGGTTACGTCAGAGCCGATGAACACGTGTACTTACAGAAATACATTAGTAGGCGAAGTGTTACTGACCAGAACCATGTATATAAAGCCATCCACACATCACACACAGCAATCATAAACCGTGACCTCATAACTCAAACGCACCTTAATATGGCAACACTTGTCTCCTGACCAGAAAGTGACGAGTTGTTTCTAAAATATCAGTTTGAAGTGCGCTCCGGGCGCGGGTCGCATATTTCCCGCATATTATAGAGGGCCGGAGTTCTGACAGTGTTAATCGACGCCAGACCGATATAAAAGAAGTTGATAAAACGTCAGAATAATTCGGACTAGTTTTTTGTTTGTAATATGCGACGGTAAATAAATTTCTTTAATCACAACATGCTTACGCAACTTGACATCAAACTTCCATTTTTCGTCCGATCTAATTATTTCGAGGATCGTTAGGCCTATATAAGTACTAATATTAATAGACCTTTCTCATTTTGGGGTAGGCCTAGCACGGAGCAAGGAGACGTATACCTAGACGGGGTCATTTCAAAAATAATTTTATATGGAACGTAGCGTATAGGGTGTCGGAGTGTGTACACGCACAGGTACGTGACTACACGTAAGGGAACATGTAACATGCATCATATGGAGACACATTATACATTCCGTGGCTCACTGCGGCAATTATGTAACCGTGGTAATTGATATTTTAATGTCTCAAATATTATAAGGATCTCACCTGGGACCTCTTGTTGTATTATTCTGACGCCGAAGGAGTTAAAAGAAATTCCCCGAGCCCCGGTGTTAGATTCACTTTCGGTAAAAATGCCACAAATCCCCAAAAAGGTGTAAAATTACTCTAAAACACCTTAGTTTAGGTCCATGTATACAGTCAGAAGTAACAAATTCTCAGGTCCCAGTGCACGTGGAAGCGACCATTATTGTTCTGCCATCTGTTTTAACAATAGATAATTAAGCTATGCCAGTTAGTCATGGCAGGAGCGTTGCGTTCATAGAAAAAAAAATGGGCTTACACATAAAAATTCTGCATACCAAATGTCTAAACTTTGACAATTTAACAATAACAAAAGATAACATCATGTGATCATTAAATAAATATGTAAAATACTTAAACATCCTTCCCGGAATCCATGTTCGCCTATTATATCACGGAATTGGATCTAAGTACGTGATTATATATATAATTACTTCCAATCCAGTTTTTTTCCGGTGTGATGTTGTGTGATGTTGTCTGGTAAATTACAAACATCAATTTACGAAATGAAGTGGTTTGTAAAATATCAAGATCCCTATAAAACGAAGTGCATGTGCGGTCACGTGATAACGTACGGCAGCCTAACCGGATATGAAAATATACTAGCGTATGCGGCCTATGGAATGATGTCCAACGTGTACATGATTGAGAGAAATGTTGTCCATAAAAGAACTGTAAATTGACAATTTGATATAGTAATTTAATTTATTTCCGTCGTTTTTGGTATAGTAAAGAAAATAGCTGCAATTGTATAAATTATATCCCTCTGAAAAGTTCAAGGTAGACAACTCTCATTGGGATCAAAATTATTGTAAAGATAAATCTTGTACGCCGTTCACGGACTAAAAACCCCGTACCAGAACTATAAAGATCATTTAGGTAATATCTCCAAGCCAATTTCATGTGAAATATCGTTTATTTCAACGAAACGTGCATAATTATAAACAGTAAGGTAGTTCAGGGACGTATAGTGATATACTGTCCCTGGGTATTTTGTTCTATATATATGAAAATAATTTTATTTCTCTCTAATTTTTTAATTATATGTGAAAAAACGTGATTTTGACGGTTGACTGCGGCAAAGTTTTACCCCCTGAAATACAATTGTCAATTTCTAAAATATCAGATAATTAAAAAAAAACAAAAAAAAACTGAATTCCATATTTAAAAAATAATGTTTGAAATTATTGTATATTTTTCTTTTTAATAAACTACCGCGTTAAAAATAAAGAGATATTGAGGTATCTTTATATTCCTTGTACGGGGTTTTAGTTGGGGACGGGGAACGGCGTATAAGATTAACCTACCACCCCATTTCCGGTTTATACTTGAGCGGGGAAGTTGTAGTTGCAGCGGCTGAGATACATACTGCAATTATTGTAAGACTTGTAAAGAAAACACTTGCTATTTATTTATATCCCCCCTCGAGAGGATATACAGGATTCCGCAGGTACATACTGAATGTAGCCTGAGTTTCCTCTGGTCCAGACACCAGGCTTGGACATTTTGAAAAAAACCTGGATCCACCACTAAGCATTACAAGAATTAAGGAAATAACTTAATGTACCAAATTCTCGTTTAGGATTTCCGACACAGGTTTGGGTATGGAATTGGAAGAGTTCAAATGCCTCTTCAGGGGCGAATGAGTAAATATAGTATATGTAATCAACATAAAGAGCAAAGGTAAAAGATCATCTTTTGTAGATCTGATAAAGATCGTTCTATGGCGGTCTTCCAAGATTTTTCTAGGATCTCTTAAATGTTTTAAACTAGTCCATTGACAGTAAATTGACTTTATTTCTAATTTTAACAAAAAAAGGGCAGAACATATTATCGATGATTGTTGGGATATAGATATTTGATACTAAAATTTGTGCTTTACCTGTGAGACTCGCCTTAATTTTGAGGACTAATTCAGGGCTAGACAGAAACTTTTTTTGCTTGGTAGTCCACAGGACTAGATGAATAGATTATTTACTAGTCCTTCGTCAATGTAACTAGTCCAAGATTTCCTGATACGGACACATCGCACAATCTACAGCACGAAACATTAGAAGTAATCGACTGTAGGGGCTTATGAAGTAATTACTGCCATAAAAATATGGTGAAGTTTTAGGAATTTTTTACAATTATCATGCAATATATTATATTTTAAGCTGTGTTCTAAATTTTAAAAAGAAATATTCTTATTTTATAATAAAAAATTTCACAAGCCCAAAGGACCAGTTAGGTTAGGTGATTCACTAGTCCACAACTTTTGAATATGATTTTCCCAACAAATTATAACTGAATAGTGGTGAATATACATGTGCAACTTGAAATAAGTGTCATAAGGACTTTGTTTTAATTGAACTTATTCACCCCTACATATTTTCACTGGACATTGCCAAGACTTTAATTCGGTAAGGTTTAAATGTGAGTTTAGGGGTGAATGGATTTAACAAGATGCACATTGTTTCTTTTCATTGCATTTTGATGTACATTGTATACGTAACTCAAAACAATTTTTTTACAGTAAATCAAGAAAAAAATGACATCAAGAGAATAATAGAGCTTTTGCGGAAAGAAAATCTCCAAAAATTAGCCGATACCCATATTGATGAACTCCGCAGTACACTTAGAAATGTGGAGGAAGATGAAGAACCGGAACAATTCAAAGAATTGGACATTGCCGAGGTATTTATTGTCAAATTTTTCTGCAAAGATAAATGTTGATTTCTGAAATATATGCATGTATCTCGGAAACAGCCAAGCTAATAACGTGTTCATATTTTGAGGGGATTTTGGTTGAAGGATAAATCTTTAAATTGGATATCTGATAAGTATATATGATTCAAACAAACCAAGACCTAGTCTCATCAGGTCACAGTAAAACTGTGCTAGTTTGTCCACCAACCTTGTGTATTTTGTGAAACAAACCTGAAGAGCCCTGTGAAGGTTGAAAGCTACTAGTTTTGAAGGTGCACATTATCTTATTTTTTTCTGTATGGGCAAACAAGTATTACAACAGTGCAGACAAAGAAACTTGTCAAAGTTCAGGCCGTTCCAAGATAAGAACACGAAAATTAACATATCACACCATATAAACAGTGATGAGCAGTCAATGTGAAACAATAGTACAGTTCATCTTAAATAGTACCAGGAATATGCAAGTTCGAGTAAGTTAATACAAAAAATCTGAATACATGTAGTGAAACTATTTTGTGATTGTTGTTCGTGTAAACATGGCGTGAAAAAACCAGTTAAAATTAATGGGTTTTTTTCTGTACATGCATGTTCGCAATTCTGAATAGTTGGGGGATGTCATCCCCAAGATTTAAAACCCATACAAATAGTTTTTCGTCCTTTGGGAAAGGGCTTTCAAAGACCTACTTGTCCGAAGTTGAAATGTACCAATTTCATTATAAATGTGCATGAATCTAGTATATTTATTAATTCATTTTTCACTAATCTGCCAGGAAAGAAAATCTCATTTCATTTGCACAAAGTCCAAAATCAGTCATCAGCACAAGCAGTCGGATCTAATCTTGAATTTTTCTTTCCAATTATTCCCTACGGCGAATTCTTTCATGTGAACAAAATTGCAAAATTGAGACATACATCTATATATTACAGATTTTATTTGTAATAAAACTGTCCAGCTAGCCTATACTTAGTCATGTCAAGGAATGCATACCAAGCCATTAAACTGTCCAGCGAGCCTATACTTAGTCATGTCAAGGAATGCATACCAAGCCAATGAACTTGATAAACATATTTGTAGAATTGTAAGAACCTGTTGGTAGGGATTTATCAGGGGAGATAATGTCTTTAAACCTGCCAAACTAGGGATTGATCAGGGGAGATAATGTCTGTAAACCCGCCAAAGTAGGGATTGATCAGGGGAGATAATGTCTGTAAACCCGCCAAAGTAGGGATTGATCAGGGGAGATAATGTCTGTAATCCTGCCTTTGGCGTACTCTTGTGTGATCACGACAGCAAATTGTATTTGGAAGCATGACCAGGTTGAGTAATACACAAAGCATTTAAATATAATTTCAAGATGTATAGCAGACAACCAAATGGAGACAATCCAGCTCTCTTTGGATTTTGAGCTGTGGCACATGAATAAAGTGTGATATGTGGTGTATGGTTAAGGGGAGATAATTAAGTCTTTAGATTGTGAGCTGTAGTGGATGAACACGGGGAGATAATCAAGTTCATATTGAGAAGGGGAGATAATCCAGTTCTGTCTTTGGATTTTGAACTGTAGCAGATGAATGTGGGGAGATAACCATGTTCTCTTTTGGTTTATAGTTGAAGAACTTGTTTAATGCATTTCTGTTAATTGATTTCAAGGAGGAAGAGATGGAGAATTCCCTGAGCTTGTTTGAGAACTCGGAAACCAGAGGATTTCTTGAAAAAAATCTTAACAACAAAAAAAGTGACCAAGAGGAAGTAAGACAATTGGATTTAAATATATTCATACATGCATGTACACCTGAACTTCAATAACTCATTTACCCCTGCAGTCACATTTGAATTCTTCCAATTCAAAGGTTGGAATAGTCCATTATGAAATTTTAGGGGTGAATGAGTTAAGGAAGCCAATTTTAATGCTGGTTGTACCACCATATATCCAGATTGATTTCAACTGATATTGGCCGTAAATTCTTTACAAATTTGTCACAGTAATCTAGTCACTTTTTATTGGGAATGAAGGGCTCGCTTCGGACCAGAGTTGTTGTTGGTTTATGAAATAAGGTCGGACCTAGTAATCTGATGCTGCTTTCGGGCGAGCCTTGTCAAGGCCTTCCAAGGTGTACATAAACAGTTGCAGGTCCGCCAGGATTTAAACCCAGAAATGTGGCATTTAAATCAGTTCGACATAAATGAATACACCCTAGGTGGCTGGATTATTTAAGCTATATTGTATATATAGAGGATCTTGCACCTGTGTCCATGTCTATATAAATTATAATTTATTAAAGGAGTTTCATAATTTCATATGACACGAGCCAAGTGTTAAATTGTATCAAATTTTTGAACTCGTTTTACTTTAATGAATTCAATATGACATGGACAATTAACAGTGTAAGATTCAATCTTATCACATAACATTCATAATTTGACAAAAACGTCGGAACACAATTATATGATATCGGCTGACTCTTAATGGGGCAAAACCAAAGTACTCTGATCATAGTACGTATTGTCATTCCGCCCTGTACAAAGTAGTTCCAGATTTGTTTTGATAATGAACAGTTTTAAATGTAATACAAATAATAATGACAGAATAAACATTTCCAATTCATTTAAAATAACAGTAAATGTGTCATGTGGTATATAGACTAGTAAATCAATGTAGCACCTGTAGTGGCGTAGGAGTGTTCTCAAGGTTTTCACCAATCGCAGCACCTTTAGGTTTTAATTTTGTTACACAAGTTTATTACCATATATATGACATGGCCATATGCATGTAGTCCAAATTATTCTGACATTTTATCTATCGACTCTTTTTATATCGGTCTGTCGTCGATTAACGTCGGAACTCCGGCCCTCTATAATATGCGGAAAATAAGCGACCAGCGCCAGGGTCGCTCTTCAAACTGATATTTTAGAAACAAATCATCACTTTCACACACGTCGCACACGGATCGAAAGATCTATTTATGCACAAGATGAACATGCATAACATGTCTCAAACTAGCAATACAATCAATAAAAACGGTTCGCTTATTTCCGACATATTATATATAGAGGGCCGGAGTTCTGACGTTAATCGACGACGGACCGTTATAAAAGTCGATAAAACGTCAGAATAATTCGGACTAGGCCGTATGATATAATAATTTGGATCGGTAATGTAATGAACAACATTTCCACTATAACTGCTGGTTCATCTGTTGATAATTTCACTGTAAAATAACATTATGCAGAGTGTAAAGTCAAACTGGTTACATTTCAACACATCACATTTTGAACTAGTTTTCTTTTGATTAGAAAAGTTTGATTTAAAAATTTACTACGCTTTCTATGATATATTTGTATTTCCAGATTAAACATATGTAGAATTCAAATGATTTTTAAATGGACAATTTCACAAAAATTTAACCCTGTAAAAATTTGATGCTTTTACATTAAGTGATCAATATATATTTTTCAGTCGCAGGGAAAGGAGGAAAAAGAATTGGAAGAAGCTGAAGACCTACAAGGAAGATCTTTGTTGGACACAGATGGTGGACATGGGGCGGAGATTGATGGAGTGAGGCTATTCACTTACTTTTAATACAAAAATAATTCTTCAGAAATTTTTGCAAGTCTAATTAAAATTAGATTTTTGCATCACTCCCGTTTACCGATATGACAATAGAACATCCAACAACGTCCCGTTAAGATCACGTTCAGGTGACTTTGCATTACGAAGCAAGTATCAATTTGTTTATAAGAGTCCAAATTTATCAATATTTATGTGTTAAATGTATTTCATATGGAATCACAGAAGCTTTGTTTAGTTCAAATAAGTAAAATATATTCCGACGTACAGAAGTTGACGTTACACATACAATGTTTCCATCTTCTGATGAAGGGAATTTAACATTATAATGTACCCATGTTATTGTTCAACCTTATTCACTAAATTAGGTTGTAATTCTGACATACCATGTGTTTATCATATTAACCCTTTCACCTCTATGTAACTTTAGTAGACTCTACCATACATTGATATGGATAAGTCTATTATGGTCTACAGTGGTGAAAGAGTTAATTGTATAGAAATTATTGTTTGTTCTATATTTCTAACATTAAGGATCTCCGTACCACTGCCTGTCACCGCCAAAAAACGGAAACTATGAAACATTTCTGGACGGAAAAGTTTACCATGCATGACCTTTACATGTATGAAAAAATAACAATAGGGGTATAATAAACAAAAAACAATCGTAACGCCCACCTGTGACCTACAACTTTTGGAAGACTTTGTCAGTGGGACTAATGCTTATGTCATTCTAACATTTGTATTGTTAACTCATTCACCCCCCTGAAATTTCATAATGAACTATTCCAACCTTTGAATTGGAAGAGTTCAAATGTGCCTTCAGGGGGGAATCATGAGTTAATATTTGTAATGACTATTTTAAATTTGTAGAAAGTTGAACCTGAAGATAACCCTGAACTGTTTTCACTGCTGAACAGCTTTTTGGACGAGAAGAACGGAGTTAAAGAACAGGTATGATCATAATTTTTTACAACATTAATTATGCAACTAATAATCTATCATGATTATATATAAATATGGGAACTTAAGATCTAGAATCTTTGTAGAGGTTCTGTCTCATTATTCTTCACCCAATAGTACATTTGCATATTCCCAATATTTTCTTCATATTTGACTATTTTTCTCTGACCTCTTACATATACATAAATGCTGATGTGCAATAGTGGTTTAAAAATGTCTTGCATCAAGGTCGCTTACTAAAAATAGATGGGTGGGGGTCAGGGGGTAGGGCAAGATGGGGCTACATTCCTCATCTCAGAACCCAAAAGAAACATTATGAAAATGTTCTTGTTACACAACCAATAAGTGTTTCTATGTGACGTTTCGATGACTAGTGCGATATGTACACTGTCACGTTCATCAGACAAATGACCAATGAAGCGTATGCCCACAAAGGTGTAAAATGTGTACGAGTTGTCCACAAATTGATGTCAATTCTGCTACGCTGGAAACGTATATGTACAATAGTTATATATGTACCGAAATGACTATTCACCTACACTTTGTTTAAAACTTGGAATACACTGCAGTGGGCCAGTTCTAAATCGGGATGAGGGGGCTCATAGACTCTCTCACATCTATGACCAAGTATTTAACGAAGCATAGCTGAATCAAGTCCTTGCGGTTCATATATAACAACTATTGTACATACGCTTACAGCATAGCTGAATTATCGACATCGATTTGGGACTGCTCGTACACATTTTACACCTTCCCTATCTTTTACTCTTAGGCATGAAAGAGTCTTATATTCCTGCATGACCATGGATTTAACAAATTGAAATTATTTCTTAAAAGGAAAACCATACCATGTGGGACTTTTTTTTTGCAAAATGATTAAGTATGAAATTAACAAAATATAATCAAGTGTTCAGAGTGTAAAAATATGTTCAGAGATTTGAACCCCAGACTTCAGATTGTTATACTGAAGGGAAGGCTACTCTGTATTAAATTCTGTGTGGAATTGTTCGGAAATGCAACATTTCACATTTGTATTGCCTCCATTATATTTTAGGGTGCTGGATTGAACCAAGCTTACAAAGCACAGAAGGATGGAATGGACTCCCACAGGCTGACACATGAGCAGAAAGTAGAATTAGGCTTAGAGTCTGAAAATGTAAGGCCTCTTTGTTTGTTGCAGTGTAGAACCATGTGCACCCACAATAGTTTTATCCAGACTCATCGGCCTTGTCCGGTATTTTGTTAGGCCAATAAACGATCAATGGACTAAAGGAACTTTACATTTCTGCAAGGCTCTGCAGAGCCGATTACTCTTTCTGGACATCCTTCTTTACTCCTTCGGATGTGGAAGCAAATTAAAGTAACATTTTATCACATGACCAAGAATACTTGTAATATTCCTGAAAACTTTTTTCTATGGCATTGTTGCTATACCTGTAGTTCATTTTCTTGCACCAGAATTTCTTTTTTTTAATGTTTAAAAAAGGAGACATGTGCTTGACCTACTGTAAGTGCATTTTGTTTAGTATTGAATTTCTTATTGTTTCTTTGCTTTTTATTTCGCACAAAGTAAGTGATTTATATTTAAATTATAGATTTATAATACTTTTTAATTGATACAGTAATTATAAAACATTCTATAAATGCTGTACAGCAAGATAATATTTGACAGTAACTTTTAAGATTTTTTTCCACTTTTGTTTTCCAGCCAGGCAAGGAAAAGAGAAATTTTATCACTAACACGAACGTTTTTTGGCCCAATGGCATTGTACCATACGAAATCAGCAGTGATTTCTGTGAGTAAAAAGTATATCGATTTATTGTTGACATGCATGCAGTAACTAATGATTTGAGCGCAAGACTCGCAAGAGTTATTTCAGAAAAAATCTTGTAAGATTTAAATGTCGGTTTTTGTTTTTTCAACATATTCTCAATAACGATGGTTGTACAGAGTTGCTCATAGTGGAGTTATTGGGATATAATTTCTCTTAAATGTTGATGGCTATATCCGGATCGTAATACATTGTCATGTGTAAACCTCCCTAAAATTCTTATAAAGTATCCATAAATCTTCCATATAGATTCCAACGAAGTAATTAGAGGCTTAAGAATAACATAAATGAAATCATACAATGTAATATGCAATATTGTTTCTGTTTTCAATGTCTCGTTAATTTCTAACTAATTCAGCAGAAAAAAAAACTTTTTCAACCAAATCTCGCTGCAAAATTTCACTGATCTCCCTATTTTACACCGGAAAGTTTTGGCATGTATGTGTCGCAAAATTTTCAAAATTACAAACACAAATACCATAATAAACATTATTACAAACGCGTTGTACAGTATTACGTGGTTTAATGAGGGGGTCAGACCCCCGGATGAAATTAAGAGGGGGAAAAAATTGACAAAAATTTGGATGATCATAATTGCGACATGATCATTCTGCCCTTTAAACATATGCTACTGTTTGAGAAATTGGTCCATTGTGAGTACTTTTTTAATACACCATATATGCATTTATTGCTTTGATAAATCATTTTGAAAAGTAAACTATACCTTGTTGACTCTGCAATAATACAGATAAAATAATCAAAATACAATCCACATCAGTTTCCCCCGAGTGTACAAATCTGATAGGGGCTAGAAAGGGATTTGAACCCCTGGCCTGTATTCACGAAACCATTCTCGTGCTCAAACTCAAGATTCTGTGCTCAAGGCGATTTTCTTATTCCGTGATGAATTTGAAAAAATGATTTTTTTTCTCAATAATCAAAACAGTTTTGGACAGACTAAAAGCCAAAATATCTTTTTTCAATACTTACAATTGATCTTTTGGTTGTTGCATGATTTAAGCGAGTCACAAGAAAGTTGATTTGAGCACAGAATCCATGCTTGAGCATGAGAATGGCTTTATGAATACAGACCCTCAGTACTTCCCGGCCTGTGTACAGGAAACCGTTCTCATGCTCAAGCATGGCTTTTGTGCTCGAGTCTTACTTGTTCCTGTTATGAATAAATAAAAATAATCTTAGTTTGTCAATGATTTGGAAAATATATTTGAAGAGACTTAAAGCTAAATACTGTTTCAAAGTTTGCATTTGACTTTTGATCGTTTGACATGATTTATGCGAGTTGCAAGAAATTTGGTTTGAGCACAGAATCCATGCCTGAGCTTGAAAATGATTTCATGAATACAGACCCTGGACTTCCCATTGTTAAGCTAGTGTTCTAAATGGCTGACAATGAGTGACCTGACCTTATTGTGTTACAGTTATAGCCAAAAAATGTAGGGGAGGTAACTGTGTATACCAAAACCCACGGTGCAGTGGGACAGGGTTCCTTACAGAAATTAAAGGGAGGTTACTGTGCATACCAAAACCCACGGTGCAGTGGGACAGCAATCCTTAAAAGAAATTCCTCCCAAGACAATGAATTCAATATAAATTACCTTATTATGATTTCATGTTAAGCTACTGTTCTTAAACTGGCTGAACAGTGAGAAATTAAGGGGAGGTTACTGTGCATACCAAAACTCACGGTGCAGTGGGACAGGGATCCTTACAGAAATTAAGGGGAGGTTACTGTGTATACCAAAACCCACGGTGCAGTGGGACAGCAATCCTCCAAAGTAATTCCTCCCAAGACAATGAATTCAATATAAATTACCTTATTTTTGAAGAATTATTTGGTTTATTATGATAGTGAATGAACAAAACAATTTGCATTAATTCATGGGTTCCATTACAACAAAATAACTGCTTTGAAAACAGTTTTTTTTTTTAGCTCACCTGGCCGAAAGGGCCAAGTGAGCTTATGCCATGGTGCGGCGTCCTTCGTCAGTCTGTCGTCCGTCAACTTTTTACTTTAAACAACTTCTTCTGAATAACTAAGAGGCCCAGACTGATTTGACCAGTAGCATGCTGGGATGAAGGGCTACCAAGTCTGTTCAAATGAATGACCTTTGCCCATTTTCAAGGTCAAAGGGGGGTAAAATATGTTTAAACTTTTAAATAACTTTTTCTAAATAATCAAGAGGCCTAGGGTGATGATATTTGGCCTGAAGTATGTTGGCATGAAGGGCTACAAAGTTGGTTCAAATGAATGACCTTTGCCCATATTCAAGGTCACAGGGGTTATTTGTCTTAACAACACTAAAAAACGACTTCTTCTGAATAACTTAAGCTTCCAGGGTGATTGCTTGTTCATGTGAATGACCTTGACACACTTTCAAGGTCACATATGGTCCACAGTGCATAAATTTTAAAAAGTCATCTTCTCAATTAACAAAAGGTATAGGGCCATTAGGGTGGTGATATTTGACAAGTTGCATTCTGGGATGAAGGCTATAAAGTTTGTACAATTTATAGTCCATGTTTGACTTTCAAGGTCACAGGGGTCAAATGTGTTTAAATCGTTAAACAGGTTCTTCTGAATGACTTAAGTCAAGACACTGATATTCTGCCTGTAGCTTTATTTTAGTCCACTTTTAAGGTTATAATTGTGAGATTTATACCAGGTGAGCGATGCAGGCCCATTGTGCCTCTTGTTTTATTTCTGGTATAGCTTAGTTTTTTCAAATAAAATCTGAAAACATACCTTGCAGAAATTTATAAGTTTAATGAAGATGAAAAATAAAAAGCAGTGTTCTGAGAGTAAAATTGCGGTTGAAAAAGACCAAGATTTGAATCTTTGACTTCAGTTTATTACCTACTGTCACTAAATTACTGAGCCATCTCAAGTCTTTGATGAGATAATTGTTATTTGCGGAGGTATTGATGCATGACTTGTTCATGGAATGAAAATTCTGTACTTTCAACCTTTTTTTAAATTTCGCCTTTTCTTGTCTTCCACAATGCTAGCATATAAATTAGTACACAGCATGAAGGTTCCCAGTATACAGTAAATTGACTGCACTCTTGGTTATTAAAAAAAAATTGGTAACTTGACTCTTAATTTAGTGTACTGATTGATATAAGGGGGATAGTCTTGAATCACAATACAAAATACTTACCATGCATTTATTTACATTTCAGCAAGTGCCGAGAAAACAGTTATCGAAACAGCAATAGCAGAAATGGCAACCAAGACCTGCGTCCAATTTTTACCCAAGGCTCAAACTGATTCAAATGTACTAGGACATGATTCTTACATAAGTTTTTTCAGTGAGAGGTTAGTGTAAATTTTGCACCTAATTAGTTTGCATACTTTGCTGTGCTTTGTTGATTGTTTCTGCACAATAATTCAATTAATTTTGACAGAATCCTCAAGCTTGGATCATATTTCACCATGATCATATTTCACCAAGATCAAGTTTGTGCTATTTCTCAAAAAGTAATGGAGGGATCTTTCTCAAATTCCACAAGAAGGTTCCCCATGGTCCTAAGTTACAAATAACGAATGTTCCCCATGGTCCTAAGTTACAAATAACGAATGTTCCCCATGGTCCCAAGTTACAAATAACGAATGTTGGGACTGAAAGGAAAATCAAGATGGCGGACAGCCAGCCATCTTTAATTTGAGAACGAAAGTTTGTTAGTGTTATTTCTCAGAATGTTCAGGAGGGGTCTTTCTCAAATTTCACATTAAGGTTCCCCGTGGTTCCATGTTCTGCATTTTGGGGATGATTGGAAAACCAAAATGGCCGCAGGTGGTCGTATTGAATATTGCTCAAAGTATTGAAGGGATCTTTCTAAAATTTCACATAAGAATTCCTCTTAGTTCTTGGTTATGCATATTAAATTTTGACTGATCTGAAAACCAGGATGCGGACAGGCGGTCAACTTGTTAGTTTTTTTTTGTTATCGCTATTCCTCAGAAAGTACTGGAGGGATCTTGCTCAAATTCCCCATGAAGGTTCCCCAGTGTCCTAAGTTACAAATAACGAATGTTGGGTCTGAAAGGAAAACCAAAATGCAGACATGCGGTTTTCTTGTTAGCTCACCTGGCCCGAAGGGCCATGTGAGCTTATCCCATGGTGCAGCGTCCGTCGTCCGTCGTCCGGGTCCGGCGTCCGGCGTCCGTCAACTTTTTCCTTTAAAATGCTACTTGTCCTGAATGGCTCAGAGGATTTTGACCAAATTTGGTCAGGAGCATCATTGGCCAAAGGGTTCTCAGTTTTGTATAAACGGAGGGTATAACCCCCCTGGGGGCAGAGGGGCGGGGCCAAATAGGGGGAAAAAAGGTAAATCTTTAAAAATCTTCTTCTTCTCAACCAATAGAAGGATTTTGACCAAATTTGTCCTAGAGCATCTTTGGACAAAGGAGACTCAAGTTTGTATAAACGGAGGGTGTGGCCTCTTTGGGGGCAGAGGGGCGGGGCCAAATAGGGGAAGTAGAGGATTTTTTCTCTCCTACTATACAAGTGAAGGGATTTAAACCAAATGCAGTCTGAAGCTTGGTCAGGAGCATCATTGGCCAAAGGGTTCTCAGTTTTGTATAAACGGACGGTATAGCCCCCCCTCGGGGCAGAGGGGCGGGGCTAAATAAGGGGAAAAAAGGTAAATCTTTAAAAATGTTCTTCTTCTCAACCAATTGAAGGATTTTGACCAAATTTGTCCTAGAGCATCTTTGGACAAAGAAGACTCAAGTTTGTATAAACGGAGGGTGTGGCCCCTCTGGGGGCATAGGGGCGGGGCCCAATAGGGGAAATAGAGGATTTTTTTCTCCTACTATACAAGAGAAGGGATTTAAACCAAATGCAGTCTGAAGCATGCTTAGGGACAAAAGAATCAATTTTGTTTCAACTGAGGTATATGGACCCCCTTCTTTGGGGCAGATGAGTGGGACCCATTAGGGTAAATAAAGGAAAATATTTTCCCTTCTGTACAAATGAAGGGATTTAAACCAAATGTGATCTGAAGCATGCTTAGGGGAAAAAAACTCAATTTGTTTAATTTGTATAAAAAGGAAAAGGTGCATGTGAAGCCCAATAGGGGAAATAGAGGGAAATTGGGACATAACATGGAAACTCATTTTCTTGTTGTCTTACCCACCAAAACAGATTTATATGTAGTTCTTTTTGCAACTTTGTTTCTTGTACTCCTTTGATAAACCTGAATGGTACTCAGCAGGTTTTAAATTGAAAAATAAAATACCAGTTGAGCTATTAAGGCCCCTGGGCCTCTTGTCTTTAATATACTTTGCAAGAAGAAATAATTTGGTATAAAATGGCTTGAAACAAATTTCATTGTTAGAATTAATCGCAATATTATAATAAATAATTGGATAACTTCGTAAATAAATACTTCAAGTAGGTTTTCAGGAAAACATATCGGTTCAGTAGGATGAACTTATTGAGGGTATGGAAATTGAAATACTTGCGAGATTTGTTTAGCAGTAGTTACTGGTCTTGTTATTTTTACAGAACAGCATTGTGATTCACGAGATGTGCCACGCCATTGGTCAGATGCACGAACAGTCTCGCTCCGATAGGGACAACTACGTTACCATGCTATGGGACAACATCAGAGGAGGTCGCGGTAATAACAACATGGCCAAAGATAATACACTTGACAATAACAATTATGACCACGAGTCTGTTCTACAATACAGTCTTTGGGTAAGTGTTTAATTAGCAGATGTACCGTATAATGGGCGATTTACTTGGGCTAAACAAAATGAATTTTGACCCAAAATTAGAGAATTTAATTGAAGCGGACTATATTTTTGCGATCATCATATGTGAAAGACCTAAGTTTTTGCATTGTTCTAGCACAGATGGGACACTCGCCAGATCAAGTGTCAAAACAATTCAGCAACAAGTCGGTGTATTTGGTAAAACAAATCGTCAACATAACTATTAGGTTGTTGGCACTAAATTGAAGAGTGGTTACGAAATATATGCAGGAAATTGAATCAAATTAAATTTGAGGAGGTTGCCATTCATCTATAAATCCGACGCCGATGTTTCCTTTTCAGAGCTACAGTAGATTTAATAATTGGTAGGTACACTGGACTTGGGTATAAATTGACTGTAAAACTTGAGCATGCATTGCATAAAGAAAACCTGAAGATAAAAAAATCTTGACAACACATTCTAATAGCCAACAGCGAACATCTGGCAGATAATAGGATAAAAACGGGCTCTTGAGTGGAATAATAATAGACAACATATACCAAGGATAATCCTGGAGGGGACTGTGGGGCCATTGACCCCTCAAAACTGAAATTGACCTCAATGTTCCAATTTTCATTTAATTTTACATAGAATGGCGACTCTTAATTTTGATATTGACTAAAAATTGCTGGAAAAAGGCCACTGTTCTCAAATTCCAAGATTTTCCCAGTATACCAAAAATAGATGAGGGTTTTCTTACCAGGACTCGCACTCTAGATCTCTGATCATAATAAGGTCACTTTAACTCGCTCGCCCCTGAAATTTCATGATGAACTATCCCAACCTTTGAACTGGAAGAGTTAAAATGTGTCTATAGGGGTGAATGAGTTAATAGAATGAGATACTGATCTGTGGTAGTCTCTAAGCAATGTACTACAGTTTTACTTATAGATTATCACACTGTGTTTTCAGGATTTGTTTTGAGAACAATTTTCTCATCACAAGCATGCGAGTAAAAGGCCACTGCAGCTGGATATAATTGTATCCTTGTGCGAGCTTTGTGATTATTATACATGATCACACTGTATTCTATAATTTTATCCTTGTGGGAGCTATGTGATAATTATAGATTATCACACTGTATTCTATAATTTTATCCCTGTGCGAGCTATGTGATAACTATAGATTATCACACTGTATTCTATAATTTTATCCTTGTGCGAGCTATGTGATAACTATAGATTATCACACTGTATTCTATAATTTTATCCTTGTGCGAGCTATGTGATATAGATTATCGCACTGTATTCTATAATTTTATCCTTGTGCGAGCTATGTGATATAGATTATCGCCCTGTATTCTATAATTTTATCCTTGTGCGAGCTATGTGATATAGATTATCGCACTGTATTCTATAATTTTATCCCTGTGGGAGCTATGTGATAATTATACATGATCACACTGTATTCTATAATTTTATCCCTGTTCGAGCTATGTGATAATTATAGATTATCACACTGTATTCTATAATTTTATCCTTGTGCGAGATATGTGATAATTATAGATTATCACACTGTATTCTATAATTGTATCCTTGTGCGAGCTATGTGATAATTATAGATTATCACACTGTATTCTATAATTTTATCCTTGTGCAAGTTTCTTCAGATTTTTTGGGATATTATGAAATTTCGATTTAAAAAAAAATAAAAAAATTCAATGGAGCAAAATGAAACAGAATACATTTTATTTGATGCAACAATGGTTTATTAGAAATATAACACAAAGAAAATAATAATGTCAATATTGATAAAACACAAAAACTGAGTAATTTTCTAACAATAATACCATATAAAACAAACAAATGCCCATTCATGCAACGGGCATTTTTGTTTGTTTTATATAGTATTATTGTAAAATCAATAAAATTCTGAGTGCCATTGCAACACGTTTAGGACAACGAAAAGAAAATATGGGTGACAAAAAATAAATATCTTGCGGCCTTATTATACAAAAGATTATAAAGATACAAAAAAACTAAACAAAAAAGAGGGACAACTCTTACATTTGTACCAATAATTATACAATTTACAACATACAATATAGCACTTTTTATATACAAATGTAATACAGTAGGCATTACCAACCAATAAAATTACTTCAAATGTAATAAACAATATAAAACAAAATTGCACATTATGTAGGAATAACATTATAACAATGTACTTTACTGTGTCATAGCAAAAATGTCACAGATGAACAACAATAACAAAATTTCACATACTTTACACAACAATAATACATTTCTACATAATGTACAAATACCATACTATGTTGTGATATAAAAAATCACACTATATACAACAATAATAAACTTTTACATTCTGTACAAAACAATAAACTTTCACATTATATACAGATAACAACATACCATATTGTGATATAAAAAATATCGCACTATACAACAATAATAAACTTTCGCCCACATTTTGGAGATTTTCAACTCGAGGGACAAACTCTGTAGTGGAAACGTAATTCAAACGAAATCTATTTAAGGGAAGATAACAACATTGTCGAAATGGTAATCTGGGGCAGGTGACTCTAACACTGAAAAACGACAGTGGAATTCTTTAGTGTTTTTCTCTGGCTGGGATGGCGATCCTTAAGTTCTCAAGTCGTTCTCAACTTCTTATCATACTGACAACCAGTGATAATGAATTTATCATGCTAACGACTAACACTGAAAATACTGTGATAAACTGTATCATCTATATACCAATAGCTGTTATATTTCTCCATTTAATAACATGAACTGATAAACCATGTAGAAAAACATATTTATCATATGAATACCGTGTTATGCAGTGTCATAAAGCCATCACACAAATTATGTTTTTGTAACGTGTGCAATATCACTCCGGAAATGACGTCACAATTATGAAGCGGCCAAGTGCAAAATACTCGTTTCAGATCACCGTATACTATGTATTATATGATAAAAAGAATCTGTCATTCGTTTGCCTGCATATTAGATTGATGATACTCGTTTTAAATTTTTCATATTTGCTCGCCGGAGGCTCCAAACATGAAAAAATCAAAACATGTATCATAAATCTAATATGAAGGAAAAAAACAAACAAATTGGAATCGGACTACGTTTGTCTACAGTGGGACAGTGGATCTTAATCCTAGAATCTACACCGTTGGGAAAGTGGGACAGTGATTCTTAATCCTAAAATATAAACCGTTGGGACAGTGATCCTTAATCCTAAAATCTAAACCATTGGGAAAGTGGGACAGTGGTTCTTAATCCTAAAATATAAACCTTTGGGAAAGAGGGACAGTGATCCTTAATCCTAAAATCTAAACCATTGGGAAAGTGGAACAGTGGTTCTTAATCCTAAAATCTAAACCATTGGGACAGTGATCCTTAATCCTTAAATCTAAACCGTTGGGAAAGAGGGACAGTGTCATCCTTAATCCTAAAATCTAAACCGTTGGGACAGTGATCCTTAATTCTTAAATCTACACCGTTGGGAAAGTGGGACAGTGATGCTTGATCCTAAAATCTAAATCGCTCGGAAGAAAATTAAATTAAATTTGAACAACACACGGCTACGTTTTTTATTTCCACACCAACTTGCAATAGGTTCAAGTCGAATATGTTGAAATTTTACAGATGTTTTTGTTGCATCCTTGGCCTCTATGTACAACCCTGACTTAATAATAATAATTATAATAATATACAACATTTATATAGAGCCCTATATTATAAATTTGTAAAATTACTCTAAGGCGCTTTACAACATATGGATAATAGTAATGGTTATAATTGTAAAATCAAAAAACAAAGGCTTACACTCACTTTTATGCATTTAAGCAAGCAATGTGCACATAATTGAACAAATAAAAGGTTAGAATTTACATGATGTCTTTGCAAAGATTCTAAAATGCAGACGTGAACCGAAGAGGTGAGTTTTGATGTCTATCTTAAACTTGGCCAGGGTATTTGACTTTCTAATAGCAGATGGTAAGCTATTCCGCAACGTACTGTAGTGGAAACCCTCCCAAAGCATCTGTTTCCGTAGGTCACCATACAAGATTTTGGGACACACAACAAAGATTCTGACTCCGACCGCAGTGATCGTGGCGGCTGGGACAGGGTAACAAGCTCCTGTAGGTACTGAGGAGCTGTTCCATTCAGTGCCTTGTATGTGTACACCAGAACTTTGCACTGCAACTGTATCGTACAGGTAACCAGTGCAATGAATAAAGCGCAGGTGTGATGTGCTCTCTCTTTTGAGTATGAGTAACTAGCAATGCTGCAGTGTTCTGGACCCTCTGCAGACGACTAGTTAGTTTGTCAGATATACCACAGTGAAGGGCGTTACCATAATCCAACCGAGAGGTAGCAAGTGAATGCACCAAAATCTTGCATGCATCTGCAGTTAAAAATTGCCGAATACAGCCGATGTTCCTGATCTGGTAGTAACAGGATTTGGCAATAGCGTTCACTTGTTTCTCCATGTTCAGAGAACTATCAAAGTATACCCCTAGGTTTTTAACAGCTGGAACAGTCTCAATAGTTCTGGCACCGACCTTGAGCTGGAGAGCCATTGTATGCCGACACTTTGGGAAAAGACGATTAGTTCCGTCTTTTCCTGATTAAGCTGAAGCATGTTGGCGTTCATCCAGATACTGATAACTGTCGGACAAGCTTCCATACTTTCTGAGACTGTATTCCAACTGTCCTGTGGTTTGATAACCATATAAATTTGTGTGTCATCAGCATAGCAATGATAGCGAAGACTATGGCGACAACAAATCTCTCCAATCGGTTTGGAGTACATACAATATTTTCGTGGTCCTAACACCGACCCTTGAGGAACCCCAAAATCTAGTACTTTATCATGTGAGGTGGAAGATCCGATGGCAACACACTGTCGTTGTTCACTCAGGTAAGACTGTATCCAGCATAGTGCTGTATCAGTCACTCCATAAGAGTATTCCAGACGTTTATAAAGTATACCATGGTCGATGACGTCAAATGCAGCCGACAAGCACGGCCGCTCTGCACTAGTTATCCAATGCAGAAGCTATGTCATTATGTACACGTAGGAGGGCAGTTTCAGTAGAGTGTCCCATGCGGTAGGCCTATTGCATTTAACATCAAGACTGTTTGCATGGAGATGAACCTCTAAACGCTGGGACACAACCTTCTCCAAGATCTTAGACAGAAAAGGCAGATTTGAAACTGGGCGGTAGTTTTCAACTCCTCCTTGTCCATTCCAGGCTTCATCAACAATGGTCTGACATGTGCTTCTTGAAACATAATGGAACCTTTGACTCAGCCAATGATTTGTTCATGATAGAGGTAATCGGAGGAAGCAGTGCTTCAAGACATTGCTTTAATAGATCTGTAGGCAGTGGATCAAGCTCGCAGGTCTTCAATTGCGAGGTCATGGTAATGTTGCGCAATTCGTCCTGGGTTGTTGGTGAGAACTTTGCCAATGGTTCCCCATCAAATGCAATGTCAGCAGAGGTGTTCACTTCAGCAATATTTTTCCTGGTTGAGCTGATTTTATTCAGAAAGTAATCACTGAACTTGCTTCCTAAGTCTTTTTCAGAATTACAGCTTGGTAGGATAATTTCACCTTTCTGTCCAATTAGGTTTTTGGCGAGTCTAAAAAGCTGTCTTATTATCCTTGCCGCATTCTTCGATTCTTTCCGAATAATAAGCCTTCTTTGATTGAAAGAGTAGTGAACCATCAAGCCGACATTGCTCTCTATAAATCTGTTAATTTGGTTATCCTTGAGTGATAATTGATTTGCCTCAAGTTCTAAGACGATCATTCACAGACAGCTCGCTGTCTATTTCAAATTTCTCGGCCCCTTCAGAGTGTTCACCTTCCCTTATTTGATAGGATGACGCTGTTGGATTTTGGTATGGACGGCACCATTTTTTTCTGCCATTCATGGACATTTTTTAAATGATAGTGCCAGCACAGAGCACAGCCTGTTGGCCGCCATTTCTACTTTAAAGTGTTTAACTGACGTCGCTAAGTAAATACATTGTGGATGCAGTTAAAAAAATTCTGGATTTGATCGCAGACATGAAATGCCATTTTAGTTTAAAAATAATTTGCATCGGCACCAAAATGATTGGATGGGTCGGGATGAAACATGCCTATTGTTTTAATAGGCCTAATCAATATTTTTCCAATTGTTTTTTCCAGGCATTTAACTCCAACGGTAAACCGACAATGGAGTTTACCGACAGGCGTTTAGACTTCTTGGCCAACTCTGCAAATGGTCTGACCTTTTACGACATCAAAGACATTACTGATGCCTATCAGTGTACACGTAAGTCCTGTTTTAACTCCTTCACCCTGAAGACACTTTTGAACTTTTCCGGTTCAAAGGTTGGAATAGCTCATTATGAAATTTCAGGGATAAATGAGTTAAATGATTGCAGTTTCCTTGTTTGGTTCAATATTCAGTTTTTAGCTCACCAGGTTCGAAGGACCAAGATGACCTTATGCCATACTGTAGCGTCCAACATCCGTCCAGCATCTGCCGTCTGTCGTCCGTACATCAATTTCTTCAAACGACTTCTTCTGGAATTGGAATTTAACTAAATTTGACTGGAAGTATCCCTTCGTAGTGGGAATTCAAAATTGTACAAAAAGTGGGGACTGAGGGGCGAGGCCAAAAAGTGTTATTTGGCTATATTGCTATAAACAACTTTTGTAGAAATATTCACTGGATATCGATCATATTTAATCAGAAGCATTCATTGGAGGTGGGGATTCAAAATTGTACAAATGGTTGGGCTGACCCCCCGGGCTAAGGGGTCTGGCCCCCGGGGCTAAGGGGTCTGGCCACAACCCTAGGAACCTATAGTTTCCGAGTCACAGCTTGGAAACAGTTGAGATCCCCACCCTATAACCATATATACAATTGCTGAGTATATAGAGAGGAATGCACATATGCTTCCAGGATGGCTCCGGGGTCTGCCCCACCCTTAGTCATAACGCCTTGGTCATAACTGCGAAACAGTTGAGATCCCCACCCCAAAACTATATGCAGTAATACCTCACTTTCTGGATCTCTGTTAACTTGAATACCCCCTCATTCGTTGAACCGTTTGGTCCCGACCAACTTCGTACATATTCTTTTTAAAGTAACCCCCTATTAGTCTAACCGTTATTCCTCAAACAAAAATTTGTCCACGTCTCGTCATGGTCATAGTATTTATCCTATATATTGGTCGAACAGGTGTGACCTGTCATGCCCGACAGATATTTTACCCGTGTATCACACTGGCAATGCCATCGACATGTCTCTAGGCACAGCCTGTGGTCAGTGCCGATTGTGCTTATACAGGTGTCGGCTGGACATCTGATAATTAGAGGATTAACGGCAGTATCATTAGTAAATGTACCGTTACCCTGTTGTAGCTTCATTATCATTTTGTGTGCATATTTATTTTTTCTGGATGATAATTTCACATTGATGAATTTGCGGAAGTGTTAATTCACTGGGTCTGGTGTGTAAGTTAAAACCATATTTCGGCATGGCAATATTAAGCGGAAATCACATAGTGGATTCTCGACCAACTTTGAAAGTATTCAAACTTGAATTCGTTGTAATTGTTAATTTGTTTATCAATCAACATTATGATAACAAGGATTCAAGATTTTCTTAATTTTGAAATGATCGAAGAGTTCCTCTTGTTTTGATATTTTGTATAATTAACATAGGCAATTTCAGAAGGCGGACTATGCCAAAACGACAAGTATGTTACACATGCAGCTTTTTAATTTTATTTACTTTCTAAATATTGGTGGCTATGTTTTCATTGTTTAGCTATTTTAAATCTTATTAAATGCTGTCAACTTGATCAAACTTCTTTTTTCTTCTATCATCTACTATCCGTGATATTTGCAGTGCTTGTACTGTCTGTTGTCCCACCTGATAAAAAATGACGATGTTGGTCGAACCTAGGATTAGTCGAATACCATGTATTCCTCGAACTATTGATCTGGACCCTACAATTTGAGTTAGCAGGGTTTTACTGTATACAATTGTTGGGCATAAAGAGACGAATGCAGTCATGATATTAGATATGACCATGGGGTCTGCCCCACCCTTGCAGACTTGACCCCTAGACAAAATGATTTTTATTTTCAAAAAAAATCGTCAGATTTTGGACTTCTAAAAACCATAGTAACCATGTAAAAAAAGAGCAGAAACAAAATCGATTTTTAATCAAAATTGACTCTGTAGATAGGAAAAAATTGATACATGTAATATAACGGGTTATTCATTGTACAAAAATATCACTCATGGCCACGGTACACTACTGTACACTGCCACCTTAGATAATGTTACTTAAAGCTTAAATTCACCAATGTGAAAGGAAGATCATTCAAGCAGGGTTTTCATGAAGAGCAGGTAGCAGGTAGGCCAAAATGACCAGTTTGCTCAGGTTTTGGTCTGTTCAAATCGCCCTTTCCTTATATATTGCGTAATATTATGTAATTTTACAAAAGTTGGCGAGTTAAAAGTGTCATTTGGTCTGTTGAAATGGAAGTTACTGAAAAGTCTGATCAAGTTGCATTTAAGAAGTGCCTGAAGGGATAATTGATTTGATGAGAAACAAAAAATATTTCTTTTATTAAAAAAAATAAGTTGTTATTCATGGTTACATTTCCTAATTGAATACCCCCCCCAGCCCCAAAATTCTTTTCATTCTTAATCCTATCCTTTAACTTTTAATGTCTCAATATTTTCATGAAATGTTTGCAGTTCACAGCCCTGAGTAGCCACATGAAATCATTTTATCGTTTTTGCTTCAGGAAATTGTCCTCTAAAACTGTGCGAGAACGGAGGTTTCCTAGACCACACCTGCGCTTGTTACTGTCCCGACGGCCTGAAGGGTGACAGATGTCAGCTCGTTGACACCGACAGCAGTATGTATTTTATTTAACACTCCCAATTAATGCTGGATATTGCCTGGGTTATTGTATTAATTCCCTCTTTGATGCATGGTGCTCCTAGGGGCAATTAAGTAACTCGCACCTGGGTGTCCTGTTTCTACTCGCCATGATTTTCCTATTCATGCATTGTGCACACTTGTGTATAGTGCACAGGTACTTTTTGGGTGATTTTTTTGTAAATATGAAAGTAAAATTTAATTAAATATTGAGATTTTTTCTGGAACTGAACTGATAGCACCTGCACCCAGGTTGGTCACTAATAAATGTAAAGTGAATAAGCACATTTGCCTCATTTAAGTAATCAATTATGTTGGGAAACCGACGCACAAAGGAAAATGGTTAATTCGGCCTAACGTTATATGTTGATTGACACTTTGTGTACGAGAAGTGACATCTGGTATGGACAGGAATGGCTACGTCATGACTTCTGAGTACTCATTTTGTTTTTAGTCGCCCCTGGGGGAACCCCAGTGGGGACTATTAATTCGGTTTCAGTCCCAGATTTTGACTTGTTGTCTTGGGTTGCTAAGTGTGTGCTTTTGTCGGAATTTTACCAGGTGCCAATTACAAGCTCTTGGATAACTCGGATATCAATTTCCTTTTTAAACAGGAATAGCATAAAACCTAAAGGCGTTCCAAATTTCACACGGGAATTACATATAACCTAAAGATGTTCAGAGTATGAATCTGGCACCTTTAAGGTTTCCGAAGGGGTAAACAGTTATATATATTATCGATAATGATAAAAGTTTGAGTTTCAAAAATAATTATTAACTGGTTCAAAACAGCCAAATACATTCCGATCTTTTCTTTTCAAAGGAGAATTGCTGAAATCACAATTGTTTGGTGTTCTTCATGTCTCACTAATTTGGCTCTCGTCGGACATGTTTGAGCGACTGCCTTTAAGCATCCACTCTCTGCCAATATCGATGACCGATTCAGTCGTATTTGCAGACGATCAGAAAACTACTTGGAAAAGTGTATTTCATAACAATCAAAAAGGAAAAGGTTTATCCGTATATAAGATTGAATCTTTTCTGAAACTTATTGTTGTGAAAACAACATAGTTAGATCCAATTACCTGTTCTGCCCATGCCAGGTGACCCGTGTCATTGCGCAGATCTCCCGGTGTTCGAGGTGTCGGTCAACACTAACGTTATATTTGCGACATGCTTTCTAATTAATTCCCTGTGTTGCCATGGCTACCTGAACATGTATGTATTTACACCCGGTCATTGTTTACCTTTTTGATTGACAGGTGGAAATATATTGTTGTAGCTTGGTCAGTGGTTTATGGGAAAATGATCGTACAGAATGATGGGGTGACTTTCATGTCATTCTGAAATATTTCTAGTTTCATATAATTATAAAAGTCCCTATATTTTTTTACAAAATTTAAAGTATTTTTTCTACATACATCAGGAACATAGTTTTTAAATGTGTAAAGGTTTTAAAATATCGTAAGCATTTAAAGGCGATTTAACATTGACGTTCCTCAATAAGTAAAATAAAATAAAGTCTTCATGATAACGAAAATTGGAAAAAACATTTGGAAACAGTATGTTGCAATATATATCGCAATATATTCAGGGATGTTCAGTTTCATATTTCAAGTACATGTACTATTCCCCAGACGAGATTCTGCAAATTTTATTTCCTGAACATTATATTCTTGCCCTAATAGTAAATATTGAAATTTTTTACTAACCCCAACAATCGATCTCTACCAACCCTGGCCCACTCACAGATTTTGCGAAATTCTATCACCTTAATGTATTTTGCCATGATAGTAAAATTGAAAAGTTTACTAGCCCCAAATCTTGGCCTGCAGACAGATTTTGCAAAATACTATATATATATATATGTAGGTACCCGAATGAATATCGTACATCACCAAAATGTTTGATTTTAAAGGTTGTCTAGTGTTAATCAAGGAGGGGACAGAAGCTTCAAAGTGACGATGATCAAATTGCATTCATAGCTCTTATGAACACAATTTCTTCTTGTAATGCTTATCGAGGATCTAACAATGGAAATGGAAATAACTGTATCTGAACCAATCTTAATATTTGATATATATATATTTGACAGATTGTGGTGGGATCATTGACGTCTCCGGAGGACCAGCAACCATCACCAGTCCTAACTACCCTAATAACTACAATGTGAATTCTCAGTGTACCTGGCTTGTTAAGGTATTCAGGGATTTATGTAATCGGTCACTACCCTAATAACTAAGATGTGAATGCTCGGTGCCCCTGGCTTGTTAAGGTATTCAGGGATTTATATAATCGGTCACTACCCTAATAACTAAGATGTCAATTCTCAGTGTACCTGGCTGGTTAAGGTATTCAGGGATTTATATAATCGGTCACTACCCTAATAACTAAGATGTCAATTCTCAGTGTACCTGGCTGGTTAAGGTATTCAGGGATTTATATAATCGGTCACTACCCTAATAACTAAGATGTGAATTCTCAGTGTACCTGGCTTGTTAAGGCATTCAGGGATTTATAGAATCGGTCACTACCCTAATAACTAAGATGTGAATGCTCGGTGCACCTGGCTTGTTAAGGTATTCAGGGATTTATAGAATCGGTCCCTACCCTAATAAGTAAGATGTGAATTCTCAGTGTACCTGGCTCGTTAAGGTATTCAGGGATTTATAGAATCGATCACTACCCTAATAAGTAAAATGTGAATGCTCAGTGCACCTGGCTTGTTAAGGTATTCAGGGATTTATAGAATCAGTCACTACCCTAATAAGTAAGATGTGAATTCTCAGTGTACCTGGCTTGTTAAGGTATTCAGGGATTTATAGAATCGATCACTACCCTAATAAGTAAAATGTGAATGCTCAGTGCACCTAATGCTCAGTGCACCTAATGCTCAGTGCACCTAATGCTCAGTGCACCTAATGCTCAGTGCACCTAATGCTCAGTGCACCTGGCTTGTTAAGGTATTCAGGGATTTATAGAATCAGTCACTCCTCTGTTATGTAGATTAGAAGCACTTCTCAAATGTGGGGCAAGAATTTTTGAAGTTCAGAGCGAGGATTTGTTGAAAGCGAAACCTCAAATGTTATTAGCTCACTGCATACATTTAACAGCAACGAACTGATTATATTGATCATGGAATTGGAATCCGAAAGCCAAACCAATCAATTTTCCATTAAAATCGATCATTAGGTCATCAATAATAGGAATCTTTCTCACTAAGTTGACATCCTTGGGAAAAAATGTCCTAAAAAGACTGCCTTCGAATTTGTTTCCGGTCATAAATTAATAGGAATAGTAATCATTAATACATCGACAATATTTTAACTCTGAATCTGTTCTGGGAACTTCAGGTAATAGGATTGTCGCCATTTCTTAGTAGAATTTCTTCAAATTTTGTAGTTATATTGGTTTGAAGTATTTAAGAGAAATTCTGCCGCAAAAAAATATAGGTTGTCATAATTTTAAGGAATTTAGATGGAAATGTATGTAAAAAGGAGGGAAAAATGAAAGACACAATATTTTGCAAAATAATGTCAATAAAGATGATACTGCCATAGATTAGTATTGCATTAATGTGTATCAATTTAATAAATGCTGAAATTATGTCAAATAAATTAACCATTAAAGGATTAAAACCATATGCACATTGTAATTGCAGGTAAGAGTTATCTTTCTTGAAAAACTTCACAGTAGTGAAATAGGTAGTCGGTTTTCTGAAGTACAGAAAAAATGGATACATGTGGCTCATTGATAAAAAATAATTGAATAATGCCTGGATTGGTTTGAAATACTTTAATATTGAGAACACACTGTGCTGTCAATTCTAAACATACAATATTCATCAGTTTAATATTAAACATTAGAATATGCGGAAATTGTGATACTGTCTCCCTACATTGGATTTTTAACTAGGGATGTATACGTACTTCCTACTTCCGTTTATCAATACACTCCTATGACCTTAAGCCTGAAATTTGCAAGCTTAACTTTGTGAACTTATCTTATAGCGACATTTGTGAGATCATTTGTTCTAGTTTAGGAATTGGGTGGTACATTGATAATCGATCGATTGGAAAAATCGAAAAAGCCAGAATCATCTGAGTCTGTATGTTAAAGAATACAGATGTTAACGTTTTAAGTCTGACTGGTCATCCCTTTGCCGTTATCTCTGGGTTAGGCGGGGTCTACTGGCTCATAGACCCCTTTGGTCTTTATAGACCCCTTCTAACCCAGAGATAACTAATAATGTAACATGATAATGGGATATAACACTGTTTTAACTGACTTTTAACAGGGTGGTGCTACAGACTATGTAAAAGTAGATATTGACGACCTTCACCTCACGGATAACAACGCTGGCAGATGTTACCACTGGTTGGAAGTGCAATACAATCTGATTGGCCAAACAGGCCCAAGGTATGCAAGACTTTTTAAACCCTGTTTTCTAGATGCTACAAAGGATCCCAGTTCCAGTGTACTGGTTGTTCCTATATACAGTAATCTCCCTTTAAGGATTTGCACAACTAAATCATTTACTGTATGTTATTACTAAGCTTTTGAGTCCTTGCAGGTAGGGCGTAAAAATTGTATCGGCTGCCCCCATTGCATGATTGTAAGAAGCTACTGAATTTGGGATCTTATCTTTTCACTTTCTAAACAACTTTCTTCTTCCTAATGACTCCCTTGACGATGACCATAGCTGTTGATAGGACATTTAACACTACTTAAGCCAAACCAAACTTAGTAAGCTTTTGAGCTAATGGCGTAAATATTTCAAGTTCATCACTAAAGTTCAATATCTGTAGATTTCATTCATTGTAAAATGTCAACAATTACCAAATAGTATTAAAATTACTCGGACGCACTGTAGTAAACCGGATCACATTTTAGGTAGGGATTACAATTGTATGAAACACTTACTGATTGGCTGATTTAGTTGTGAAAGTCCTTGAACAGGTTTGGATATAACTGGGCCTGTACTCTTCTGTTGACTATCGGTAGCTCTGTTGGTTAGAAGGATGGTATAACAGTCTCTTAATTGTCCACTGTTGGAATCCCGGTGTAGTTCACCTAATTTTCTGCATTCAGAATACTATTGTCTCGCCACCAGTGGTACATATCGCTCTCCAAATACAATACAATAGATGTCGGCATTATAAGTTCTTTGTTTATGATATCTTTGATGTCTGGTCTGCGGGGTAATAATATACAATATTTGATATAGCGCCCTATCTAGCTATTTAATAAGCCACTCTAAATTAAGCGCTTTACAGAACAAAGATCTACAATTTATATAATCGGTACAATTGGCATATATACATTAATCAATAATTGGGTGGAAATGGATTTCCTGCTGCCTTATTGAGCGCAAACTACTAGTCCTACGCCACCTGGCTAATATCTCCCTATGTGTGTATACCTGGGTGTGTGCTGGATATGTATTGTGTTCTGTTTGTAGTGGGACCTATAAAGCTTGCAACGGTATCATTTATAGTGTCTTCTCACTTGAATGCTACAGCACAGATACTGCAACATCCATCACAGACCATTCTTACTCTATCTGGGTTGTTGGAGTTTATTGTGTTTTATGATGTCACAATTCCACTAGATTCAAATCACCTTAAGAGCCCAAGGATAGCCGAAAGTACTAGAATGATATATTTTTCAGTGTTTGTTTTAATTGCTGTATACTGGGAAATCTTCGTTGTATTTGATTTGTTTTCTTTTTCACCCTCCGTTACAAGAGCAAATTTGTCATTACAGTGAGTATTTGTAAGCACATTATATGGTTGTTGGGCAAATTTAATATTGGGTGGAAATGGATTTCCTGTCAAAGGGTCAAATTTTGACTGGCGAAAAATTTCCCGTAATACAGCATATGTATATATCGTTGCTGTATGGAGTGAAGCTGTAAGAGAAATAATACAATTTGAAATGCTGTCGGGGGGGTTAATGAGTTAACTTGTACTATCAGCTTTTGTAAGCACACTTTTTATTTTTTTTAAACCCCAGACGTTGCGGAGTAGTGCAGGGAGAGAATTACATCACATCTATCGATGGCTATCCAAACCTTATGCTGCTCAGATTTGACAGCAAGTTCAGCAGTGATCGCCCCAGCAGCAAGGGATTTAGTTTGACAGTCAGAAGTGTAGGTAGCGGTAAGTAATTATCTTAATTCATTCAGCCCTACATATGTTAAATGATCGGCCCAGATCTGAACCGAGGCTGACCTCAAGAGTATTAGGCACGCATCAATTAAGAGTTCTAGTTGTGCCTGATTGAAACAAAAATGCTGACTATTACCTTGTTTGTGTTATTTCTTTATAAAACAAGGTCAATCCACATGTAGATTTTAAGATACGTTATATAATTTAGTTGACACATGAAAGGACATATTATTCTTGATATGTTGTTATTTATTCAAACTGCAGTTTTTAGCTCTGCCTACAGTGTGGTGCAAGTGCGCTAATTTATCATGGAATATTTCTGCGCCACCTAAACCGTTTCAACCGGGATACACGAACGCAACCCTAAAGTATTGGATTCCTAGCCTTTCCAGTTGATTTCAAATCTGTATTGTGAATTGTTGTTTCAGGTTGTGCCACAAGTCCTTGTTTACAGGGAACATGTAGTACTACATCGGGCAATGGGTTCACTTGTACGTGTGATCAAGGATTCTCCGGCCAAACTTGCAACATTCCCTCGGGTGAGTAACTCTTAGCGTTTATTTTCCCCTGGCAACATATAAGTACAAGGGGATACAGGATTCCGCTGGTACGTAGTTACGTACGTATGTTATACTCGTTGTCATTAGCTCTACTGACTTCATTCCACTATGGAATTTTATTAAACTTCATCCAAGTGTTGTGTACGGCAATGCCTTGAACAAGTGTTAATTTTGGTTCTACATTTAAGGCCAAAGTCACTGTTTCATCGCTCTAGCCACTTCCTTTCCTCTTACATATTTCGCAATGTGTAAATGCGCGGGGATTTGTATCACTTTTGATGCCTTGTTGAATGTCAAAGCAGAGTTGCCATCCTCGCTAAGGAGCCCAATGTGGGAGATCTCCCTCCAATGTGTTTTACTAAGCAATGTGGGAGATTTTTGATGGTGTTGCAATGCAACCTTGTTAACTCGGTCACCCTTACATATTTTAACTGGACTTGCCCAGTCTTTGATTTGTTAAGGTTCAAATGCGTCTTTAGTGGTGAATTGGTTAATTGTAAAATTGACATCTTATGTATTTGTTTAAAATGTGAAAAACAACTTGAGTAGCCAATCACTGAATGGCTGTTAAAATGTAATCCTCATAAAACTATTAAAGAATTAGGATTATGTCGATTCATTTGTTAGAGATTAAATTTACAAAGGTGGGAAACGGATCCTGGCTAAATCTGAATACTGATGCATATGGCCGTGTGTTTTTTTCCAATTCAATTTGATGTATTTACTGTCGTAGAATAAAAGTAATCAGATTGTTTTTGCAGATATTTTTATCATACAGAAACATAACATCAGAATTGATTTTGCTCTCTCACGCTCTGTACATCCTGTGATGTCGTGACATCAGGTTAATGAAAAACTTCAATCGCTAGGCTGATACCTGTCTTTTGAAGAGCAACACCCAATTTCAAAGCAAAGTCTATTAGTAATAATTCACAAGATAGAGCCTTCAAATTCATCGTTGCATATTCCAAGGGGGCAAAGCCTCTAAATTTTTCATGGCGTATTCTGGTATTTTGATGGTGGTAAAATATCTCTAACAAGACTAATTACAATGCATCACCTTGCTCTAATTAATATATTCTATTAACAGTTTCTTCCAGTTTCTCCTGTACATTTGAAGGAGGGAATTGTTTCCTTGTACAAGCTACTGACGACAATTTTGATTGGACGATAAATTCAGTAAGTGAACGGATTACCTATACATAAAACATTTGTGGAATTTGTCATGAATGGAGGCCATTGAACTGACCACTGTATACCTTGAAATTTTCACTACGTTTTAATTGGTCTTGTTTACCTTCCCTAAGGAAGGCAAATTAATCATTACAGCGAGTATATGTAAACAGCACAGTAAAAATAGTTATAAAATGTAAATAGCCAAATTAACACTGGACGAAAATTGATTTCATGGGCGAAGGGAGACAAAATCTCTGTATAGAGTATTTATCACATAATCGGTCTGTTATTCAGTGAATTTGCCCGTGTTATACTTTTACATATGTCACTAGTGTAATATATCCTGGAGCGTTTTTCATTGGCTGTGCCAGTCAGAAATCTATTGTGATGTCATAATATGGACTGTGACGTCGTAAATTGTGAAGGGCGCAACAAAATGTTTGTCTCCGTTTGATTAAGCCCTTTACATTTTGGCTTTAAAACCTGTCAAAATGTAAGTTTTCTCAGTTATGTGATAAAAAGTATCTTAAATTTGTTTACATTTCATATGAGCTTTTATGAAACTTGCCTCGAAGTTTTAACTTTTCCCTGCCAAGGCTCGCAAAAATAAAAACTCCTAAGTCATCGTTTCATAAAATCTCATATGAAATGAAAACTCATTTAAGATCCTATATTTATCTGTTGAAACAGATATTGTAAAAACAGAAATTAATACAATTTTTCATGTCTGAACGGCCCTTACAAATAGTAGAATTACAATTATGTAGATTATTAATTATAGAAATAATTGTCCATGTAAGAATTTAGCCATTATAAAAACCAATTGTTCATGTACTTGCCCATATCTGAAACTAGTATCGTGCATTAGAAATGACCATCATTTCCTTTCATGTTAAACATGCAAGTATACATGATTGTATTCCTTTTCACCAATTCTTATCTTTAAAAAAAGATATGAATAAACTAAATTCAGAAACAACAAAATCTGGATAATATTGAAAGTGTATGATCATGACCTCGCAAAAAATTGTGTATTGTACCGTATTCAAAATATCTTTATATATTGCCATTTATTGTCCCAAGTGACCTAATTTCAAGATTTGATGCGATTATAGAATTTCTTGACTTAATTAAATTTTACATCGTGGGACCCGTTGCTTTAAGCAAGAGTTGAAAAGGACTCCTGAAAATAAATTTAGATTGATCACGGATTTCAAGATTTTCATACTGTTGAATCTACTTATTTCAATTTTAGGGTTCCACTCCATCCACTGGCACCGGCCCAGACAGTGCACAGTCTGGTAATAATTACTTGTATGCAGAGGGTTCCAGTCCACGTGTATCGGGAGATTTGGCTCGCATGTCAACCAACCTGAACTTCCCAGGTACCGTAAAAACTTTGAGATTGGGATTGATTTAGTTCATAAGGATTGATTTAGTTCATAAGGATTGATTTAGTTCATAAGGATTCATAAATTGTTTGCAGTGAAGAGAAAGTATCGTTCTAATTGGATATAAATATAAGAATGATACTTTCCCTTGTGAATGTTAAATTTTGTATTTCTTGACTTGAGTGCAGGATAAGAGATTTCATCAAAGGGAGAATTTGATATTTTGCTAGTTAATGTAATGCTGATATCGTAGAGGTGATTCCAACTATTTTTATGTGCCCGTCAAATTTGATAATACGTCCGTCCAGCGTAACCTTTTGTTTGTCCGGCAATCTCCTCCTACATTTTACGACCGATCTCTTTGAAACGTGGTATACATTATAATCATGATATGAAGTTGTTTCTCCCTTAAAAGAATTTTGATTCGACAATTTTTCGAAAAGTTATTGCCCTTTGTTCATTTCAGTATTTGATTTTTGTCCAGCAATCTCCTACATTTTTCAACGGATCTCTTTGAAACTTAGTAGGCTAAATAATCATGATATGTTGTGTTTCCTTGAAATGAATTTTGATTCGACGATTTTTGCAAAAGTTATTGCCCTTTGTTCATTTCAGTATATATTTTTTTTGTCCTGAGATCTACACCTACATTTTTATAGCATGTCAGCTAACCACTCTTTGAATGATGCAGATCTTTTTCAATGTAAGAAAGCTAAAATATAACACTATATGGCATTTGACGGGCGTATATCATTCAGCCCCGCGGTACTCTTGTTGTAGATAGTATACAGCCTCAAATTCCCAGAAGGCTTTCACCGATGTGGAAGCACCGGAAGTGGACAAAGTGTTTACAGATCAAACCCTGCGGCACTTTTGCTACTTAAGTAAATAAGGCAAAGAGCTGAATGAAGGACATTGTACATTCCAAAGCCAATACACATGACTAATGTTACCATCCGGGAGTTTCAAATAAAAGAACTAAAATGGGTGTCCAATTTATGGTCTGCAAAATCTACACAAAACATTGAACATTGAAAAGTATACTTAACTTGACAGGGGGAAGTTACTCTTGGCTAGAAGAACCCCTTTTGGTTGCTTCATCTTTTATATAGAAGGGAGAGTACTCCAATTAAAAGAAAAAAACCTTAGTGGAACTCTTTAATGATTATGACTGGAGTGGTACGATTTACCTTAAGGGTCCCTGTACCACTGAATCAAGGTTTTCTTTTCATATATACAGTTACCTCCATTTAACATCCATTTGGAAATAACAGAGTGTTGCACTGTTTGGACAGGGTTGACCAGGTTAATTGGTTAGAGCAATAGTTAAACAATCTACTGTCCAGTGTTCGAACCCCGATCTACCCTGCTGATTTTTATTTCCATTCAGATCACTGTTTATTATATTTTGTTTATTTCATTGTTATTCATTTTCTCCTAAAAGTGCCATAAGGTATGGTTCTTGTCAAAAATGATTTATCAAAGCTATTCTAACGCGAAAGTTTTGTTTTCCAGTTCTTATAGTTCCAGTTTTTTTCAGTGGTATGGGGATCCTTTAATAAGGACACAGTAAATATGAGGATAAGACGCTTTTTATATTTATTGGAATTCCACGTCCAATCAACAGGTGCCCTATAAGATTTTTATGTAAGTTTATATTGGTTAATTTAGCCACGGATCGATGTCTGAGGTTCTGGTACTTCATGTATGGGAATTTTGTTGGTCAGCTGGCTGTCGCTACATCCGGGACCACCACATCCAAGGCTAATATTTGGTCACTGAGTGGAGATCAGGGACAGACCTGGACACAAGTTTCCGTAAATGTACCGTCCACCGAAGGACTCCAGGTATTGTTTTGTAGATTTCTCCTACGTTCTCGATTTGTTCGGCTTTATCTCAAATAACGGTACACATTGCTTAAAGCCAGAAAAAAATATTCATGTTTCAGGTTCTCAAACCAACCTATCCTTACAATTATCTCTCTTGAATGTACTAGACTCATTTGAACGGGCCAAAAAAGAAAGTATTTTTAAAAATCTCTACATCATAGGCAAAACAATAATACCATTGTCTCCTTAAATGGTCAATAACTTATATCGCTTGCAAATGCATCATGACTGCGATCAGCGCCACCTAGTGGCACACAAAGCAGTACGAGATAATTTTGTTCTTATTTGCTAGTTGAAACAAAAAGATTATTTCAAATGTATACGACACTCTGGAAAGACCGCTGTAAGCTACAAGCGTTTCTGAATTTCAAAGACTTTTGAAAGATTAAAGAATGCTTCATTTATTAGGTATGTAACCCAGTTTATTAATCTCAATAATTTTGAGCTCCCCTATTTGAAGACTGGCGTCGGCTACGGGAGTCAGCATGCCACGTGACTATAGGGTTGAGGTTTTTGGAAAAGTTTTTTTCCAGACCGTGTTGGGTCAACACACTCCATACGCTGTTGTCTAATATAAGGTTGAGGCATTTATATGGATTGTAAGCAATGTGTTGAACCATATTTTAGGGGCCAAAAACGGCTGAATTGGACTAAATTGCTTAAAGTTTTGGACAAGCTATGTTGTAGTTTTGGCAAGGTTTTTTTGTGCGGTGTTGGATCACCACCATCAATAGGCTGCTAACTATTGTAAAGTTGAAGTATTTATACGGAGTGTTAGCAATGTTTCTTAGGTCAAGGTCACCAGTCCAAGGTCACTGTTACTTTAACAAGACCATGGAAGGTATGGTCCTTATCCTGGAATCCAAACGACATATCTTTCTAAAATGAAATTTGACATGTTAATACATTGTGATATTTAGTAAGGGGTTTAAAAGTGTCAAGGTCACTGTTGCTTAAAATGGACCAGAGAGGAGGGGAGGGGTGTTATGATCAGGCACATGGCATGGCCCTTACTGACTTGCCAGTGTTTAAGTGACAAACATGATTTGCTTTGAGTTGGAATTCAAACGATTGAAATATATAATTGTAAAAACCTTTTTTGTGCTGTCCCTTACCTAATTTTCAGGGATGTGCGTAATAGGGCAGTTTAGCAGGACCTGTGTTTGACAAATTTAAGGTGCAGTGGCCATGACATTTTTAGCTATTAATGTCATGTTTTGTTTCAGAAACATTTGTTGCAGGAAATAATTAAGTTCTCTTACAACTCTGCAAAAAAATAATCTTTACAGTAATCATTGAATTTTACACAAAACAAAACAACCCTCAAAAAACCTAGATACCTTATGCTGAAACATTAGTTAAGGGTCTGCCATATTTACATTTACTTCAAACAAAGACGTACCTTAATACAAATGGTTTACATTTTTCATAGATTTTCTTTGAAACCACCAGAGGACCTAGCTGGAACTCGGATATTGCCATTGATACTGTGGAATTGACACCTGGCTTATGCTGTAAGTATTCCCTAATCATTATACCTACTGCAACGAAATCATGGGATGCTATACTGGAATAGCATTGTCTGTCCGTATGTCTGCAACACATAATTTTGTCCAGTAAACTACTCCTTTAGTTTTCAGCAAAATTTCGTAAAACTTAACCGAGGCGGTCCACACACTCTGGAGTTATCTCCCTTTTCTACGAAAGTTTGCCAAAATTTTGTTCGGGCATATCTTCTAGACTATTTCACCTGGAGTAACTAGATCACGTATACAAACATATTTTTGGATGTCGGGATATCGAGCTCAAAAAGTAGGTCATTGTAGCCTATGCTTTGAATTTTGACTTTATCGTTTGAAAAAGTTTGTTCGAGGAATATCTTCTATATTATTTCACCAGGAGTAACCAGATATGATGTGCAAATAAATCTTGAAATGTTGGAGGGTAAAGTTCAAAAAGTAGGTCAATGTGACCTATGGTTTGTTAAACACATGATCATTTTATAATGAGATGTATTTTTATAACCTCGCAACAAGTTGTCGTGGGTACATATAGGGATATGCTTTATACATTTGTGTCCCAAATGGCGTTGCTGCTAAACAACACTTCATTTCTTATCCGTTTGTCAGGAAACATTGCACGTGTTTTCACCTGTTGTTGGAGTTCTTGTTTCGACCTTATCAGGGGTTAAGAAGTAGGTGACTGTTACTATTAATGGAATTTGATGGAATTTTTGAAGTCACCACTTTACAGGCTGCATTTCCTTTCCAATTGCCACAAAATTTCACACATGTTCTCACAAACATCACCTCTTGAATAGGTTTGCGCTTTCACCTGCTGCAGTCAAAAACTAGCTAGGTTGCTGCTACTATAAATAATTTGATAAAACTGCTCTACAGACTAATTTCTTTTTGTATTGTCACAAAACGTCACAAACATTAAGAAACATGACCTCTTGTATGAGTTTGTGTTTCAGCTTTCTGCGGTCAAAACCTTTCCATTTCTCATGACTTTGAAGTGTGAGGGTACTTGGTCGCAAGCAAAATTTCTTGGTTTTGTTTTCTCCAATATCTTTTTCTCGATGTATTTCAAGGGTGAAGAGAAGATATGCATGTCAAGAGCGGAACCGTTTTTGTTCAAAGTGGTGAAAAGGCTTGTTTCTATGATAGTACAGTCAAGATCAAGTTAATATTTATATAAAAAACTTTATTATCCCCTCGCAAAGAAAGTTTGAGGGGATATATGATTCCGCCCGTACGTATGTTACACTATTTGTCATCACTGTAGAGACTTCATTCCTCAATGAAATTTCATGAAACTTCATACAAGTGTTAGGTATGACAATATCTTGATCAAGTTTGCATTTTGGGTTTCTAGGTTGAAGGTCAAGGTCACTGTTACTATTTTTAGAACAACTTTGTCATCGCTCTACCGACTTCATTCCTTAATGGAATTTCATTAAACTTCATACAAGCAGTGTTTTCCCCAGGCTGTTTTAGCGCCACGGTACCGTTACACATGAATTTTGAGCTGCTACACATCACCATTTTACCGTTACACATGCATTTGACAGTAACACACATAAAGTTCTAGCAAATTATGATAACCCCTTCTCCCCTTTCCAATTAGACTTGCCCTCATTAGACTAGTTTTTATTGTTCCCTACGATCGACGCCCTGATCAACTAACTCTGCCCTGCGGGTAGATTTACCTATAGGTAGCCTATAGGTGTGAAACCTGAACAAAAGACCACAATTCAGCGTGTAATTCGTCTAATTATAATTATAAAGATGTCTGTTAATTATCAAGGCTTCAATCTTTTAATAAGTTACTGACAATTACACCAAAATAAGAAATACAAACACAGAAGTTCGGACAGTACAACTTTGTATTTAGTAAAATGCCAAACGTCTGCTGACTAACCTTGTCTGCATCATTTTCGGCCATCAAATGTTAATGCTTGAAATAAGTTGGCTACAATGCGAGAAGCTTTTATCAACAAGAGTCTGTCGATACAACTTTTATAAAGCTTGAGATAAGTTTTGCTGCAGTAAGATAGATTACCTAATCCGTGATGCAATGGCTTTTGACACATGGATGAGGAGCGTTGATCATTTTGGCGACAAATTTATAGATTTGACAGTAACATTACAATAATGTTACATATGTCACAATGTTTGAATGTAAGGGGATTTGTACCACTAGTGCTGCCTTCTTTATTTTACAACAATTAAGAAACAAGTTATTTAACTTATATTAATCACCCTTCTTGGCCTGGATTTTGGTGTTCAGGGGGGGGATAATGTTGGAGAAACTGCAGACCCCAGAGAAGACCCATGTGGTCGGGCAGGTGACCCCATGCCATTTTACATTCGATTGGGGAATCAAATCCCGGTTGCCTTGGTGAAGGGCAAGTGCGCTATATATTGACTGTGCCACTCAACCACCCCAATAACATGCAGATGTTGAGACCACACATGTAGTTGGGTTTATATAGGATATCAAGAGTTTAGCTTCGTAGCAATAAATTCGCAGAATTCTTTCACCGAAAAGTTTCTCTACAAATTATAATGAATTATACATTTGAATCTTTTAGTAACTGATTTCCCATGGTGAAAAACAAACGTTGTTACCGAAATCTTTTTTTAATTTTCAACAAATTCTTTGACTACAGCTTCCGTTACACAACCCCCAACTCAAGCCCCCAGGACCACGACCACGACATCAACAACGACGACAACACCAACCACGACAACACCGACGGATCCCTGTGTTCCAAACCCATGCAACAACGGAGGTGTTTGTCTATCTGGTGCTTTAGGATGTTTATGCCAAAGTGGATTTGCCGGAAGATTTTGCGACCTGACAGGTAATTATACTCTCAGCAACGAAGTTAGGGGGGTATACTGGAATCAGTCTGTCTGTCCATCCGTCCATCCGTCCGTCCATCTGTCAGTTTCCCTAGAACAATAAACTTCTAAAGTGATTGACCAATTTCAAACAAACTTTCCAGATATGAAAACTACCACCTAAAGTTGTGCATCCAGGTATTATTATTTTTCATTCTGACCTTTTTTGACTAAGTTATGGCCCTTTGTTGAACAGATCCTGAAACTTTTTGTCCGGACAATTTGTTCTAAAAGTTATGGATCGATTTCAACGATACTTTCCAGATATGATAACTACCACCTGAAGTTGTGTATCCAGGCATTATTTTTTCATTTTGAGCATTTTTCATGTATTATTTGTTCAATCTGACCCTTATTTTACGAAGTAATGGCCCTTTGTTGAAAAATATTTGTCCAGACAACTCCTCCAAAACTATGGGCCAATTTCAACGGAGGTTTTCAGATATGATAACTACTCCCTGATGTTGTGCATCCAGGTAATTTTTTTAAACCCTTTTTTTTATGGAGTTATGGCCCTTTATTGAAAAACCCTTGTCCTCACAAAGTCTCCTAATTAATCTACTCGGCCAATTTCAAAGTTAACAGATATGGTAACTGCCCCCTGATGCTGTGCATCCAGGTAGTACTTTTTTCATTCAGACCCTTTTAAAAGGAGTTATGGTCCTGTGTTGAAAAAAAAACCTTTGTCCGTCTCCTAAACTACTGGTAAGTTTACAGATATGGTAATTACAGCCTGATGTCATGCATCAGGGTAGTATTTTTTTATTTCAATCCTTTTTTAAGGAGTTATGGCCTTTTGTTAAAAATGGTTGTCCTGACTCGTCTTCCTTAACCACTAGGACAATTTCAGCAAAGCTGGTTCATCTGGGCTAACAAGGTTCGGTTTGCAAGTATGTTATGCCATTGAGAGGGAGTACAGACAGTATGTCATTTACCTATATACTTCAATAAGTGTACAGCTCGGTGAATAAAGAAATCATTATTGGCGGGACACTATGGATTGCTTTGCAATGCTTTACCTTACTTAACCTTTAGCTTACAGTTCTGGT
The DNA here is from genome assembly GCF_002113885.1 of Mizuhopecten yessoensis. NCBI lineage: Eukaryota > Metazoa > Mollusca > Bivalvia > Pectinida > Pectinidae > Mizuhopecten > Mizuhopecten yessoensis. The sequence goes on from NW_018405455.1 coordinate 262,869, forward strand.
TTATACTAAGGAGCGGGGGAAATTTGTTAACCTTTGGCTTACAGTTCTAGGTAAAAGCTGTTTTGAAATAGGGGTATGGCATTGTCCCTTACTTTCCATTTGGATATAACTAGCACAGTTGGGCCCGGACACTTCTGTTGACCAGGTACATGTAGCTCAATTGATTACAAGGAAAGAATAGCACTCTTGAAGTCAAGGGTTTGAACTTAATTTTAAGCCTTGCTGACTTTTTACTCCGATCACTGTTGATAATATTTTGTTTTATTTCATCTTTATTTTTTCTCATGAATGTCATCACATACCTTAAAGGTATGCATTTTTTCTTCATAAATGATTTATCAAAGCGATACTCATGCTGGAAAAAATGGTTTCCAATACTTACAGTTGTTGGCCATGGTACTGGGATCCTAAAGTGGAACTATCTGGAACAATGAAATTAACCAAGCTTTCTCTGTGTTTCAGTGACCGAGTACTACAGCTGTACTTTTGAAAATGCGGAGTGTTTCCTCAGGGACTCCACCAACGATAACTATAACTGGACTTTGCAAACAGTAAGTTTCTAGCCTACCTGGTCTGACGGACCATGTTGAGCTTAGGCCTTACCGTGGCCTCCGTCGTCCGTCCATGCGGCAACTTTTCCTTTAAAACGCTGCTTGTCCTGAACAGCTTTATGGATTTTGACTTAACTTGACTAGAGTATCCTTTGGCATAGGGGACTAAGTTTTGTATAAACAGAGGGTGTGGCCCCTCTGGGTGCAGAGGGGTAAGGCCCATAAGGGGAATTTGAGGTTTAAATCTTCAAAATTCTTCTTCTGTACCATAGGAGGGATTTTATCCAAATTCGGCCTGGAGCATCCCTGGGCAAATGTGGACTAAATTTTGTATAAACGGAGGGTGTGGCCCTTCTGGATGCAGAAGGTCGGTTCCCAATAGGCTGAACGTAGTAACTGTAATAAATGATTAAATTCCTTCTCGTTTAGTAAGATTTAAGGGATTTAAAAAAAAATGTGTAGAGCATCCTTTGACAAAGGGGACTTAATTTTGTATAAATGGAGGTTGCTCCTAGGGAGCAGAGGGGCAGGCACAGTAGGGAAAATGAAGATAATGTTTGAAATCCACCCCAATTCATGGGGGCAGAAAGAAGGGACCTAATGAGGGACAGGTGTTGCTGAGAGACGGTCTATACTTGGAAATAAGTTAAAGTATTATATGTAATAAAACATTTCCAAGGATGCTTTATTATTCAGGTGAGCGATCAAATTTCATGAGGAATTTCCTTGAAAAAAAGCATGTATTGGGCCAGCCATCAATTCAAAATATGCTCCATATATTTATTGTTTTGGTACCTGAACCTTGCACCCCTATGTAACTGTATTACATTTACCATGCATTGATATGGATGAGTCCATTACGGTCTACAGTGGTGAAAGGGTTTAACCTGGTCCTGATTTTCTCGTGCCCCTTGCCATTTTATATATACCATATTTGACTTAATAAGGGCCCCGACTAATTAATAAGGGCGTTGGTAATTGAGAAAGGGCGGCCATATTGAGTAGCATTTATCTGGACTTAACAGCGACAGATTTTCAGTTACTGCGGTTTCCTAGGATGCACGTGTATATTTATAGCTGCGTAAGGGTGAATGAACAATATCCAGGGATGCTCGCTGTTGGGTTATCCGAATATCATGTTTTGTGGGGATTGGGGTGGAAACAGTGGGGTTCATTGAGGGAAATAGATGAAGTATTATGCCTGGCAGTTTGAAACAACTTAGCATAACCCCTTGAGTATCGAGGATGCACTTTTCCTCATTTCTGTGCTTAAGTTTTAATTTAAGATTATAATTAGCCCGATTAAACAATCTTCATCTTCATGTGAACAACCTAAAGACTATACTTTTACTTTCAGGCTGGAACACCATCGTCCAACACCGGCCCAAGTAGTGCACACACTGGTTCTAACTATATCTTCTACGAGGTATCCAGTCCTGCGACCCCAGGAGAAACTGCCAAGCTGGAGACTTACAATGCTATACCTGGTAAAAAAACAAAAAATGAATCTTACGTGGGTGTGATACGTGCATTGACATGGAAATGGCAACGCATGAGTAAGAGTTTGGCTGTCTAGCACGAAGCGTGGCAGAGTGCTGGACAGCCAAACTCTTACCCATAGTTTAAGATTTCCCAGTCCATGAACCATATACCTATTGCTATAAATTTGACACTTTTATATTGACAAAATGATTGCAGACACTTGCAATGCCATACCTGTTAAACATATGTACATGTATATATATACAGTCTTTTTAAATCTAAAGATTTAGTATTTTTTACTATAACTCTGGCAGTTCCACATCAACAAAGATTCCTAGGTGTAGGATTACTGGCATATTTCGGTATATGTTACCTGATTATTTCATAAAAAGATGTATCATTAAAAATTATCTTAATGCCTGGGTTTAAATTGAAAGGTTGATTGAAGATATAGAGCATTTTAATAGGAAATTTGCTTATATTTCACAGGTACAAAATGAGGTAGTTGTTTTGGTTTATCAAACTTAAGTTGTGAACACTAATTACTCCAATTTGGAATTTATGTAAAGTTTACTTTTCATCTCAACTATTGATGATTCATGTTATTCAAATGTCCATGCTCTTCTCAGAATTTGTTCAAACCGTATTGAGCTGACAGCAGAGGAGTTTCTGCAAGTCCTACAGTCAGAATAAAATCTGTATCTGTAACTTTGCTACATGTGTGGCGAAACTGGACTGGGTCGATCGCCGGTGACCAGGTAGCTCAATTGGTTGGAACATCCATCTAGAGTTCGGAGGGTCCCGGGTTGGAACCCATGTCTGGCCGTTGCATTTCTCTTTTTTCCTGTTACATTTTGCACCCAACGAAATATACCCATGAAAGGTGGTATAGGGTTACTCGTGTGTCTTTGGGATTAAAGACTTTGTTAAAGGAGGGAGGAATGTGGTGGAACTGAACAGGGTCGATCGATTGCTGGGGACCAGGTAGCTCAATTGGTAGAGCATCCGTCTAGAGCTTGCAGGGTCCCCGGTTCAAACCCTGTACTTATTAAAATATCAAATCATTTCAGAAAACAATAGAATTCTGTTGTAGCCTTTATTTAATTAACCTTGTTGTCAAGGGCGACATCATTTAATATGGTGGTAAATATTATAATGCTATTATATCCCATCTGTTTTTAGGCAGTAACATTCATTCTAGATAGTTTTAAAATCTGATCAAATTTATTGGTTTTCCCATTACAAACTGTATATATTAGGAAATGCTTGCCTTATCAATTTCATGTCCTTCAATTCACTGGTAAAATCCATATTGGCCCAGTGTTAATATCACCCTACAAATTTAATTAGCATATGTGTTAAGTGTTCACTGTTGTGAACTACTGTTTGCTATAGTGATAAATTCACCAGCATTAAAGCCAAAAAGGTGAAAAATTAAACTGCAGCAAAACTTTCCCAGTATTCAGTAGATATTTTTTCTCTCAAAGGGCATTATACACTGAAAGTGAAAAATATTGGTATCTGTAATTATATATACAATATTTTATCAGCATTATGTGTTTCTTTGACAATACAATGTTTTTGATATTTAAAGGACCTGTGGTATTATATATGGGTCATTTTGGCCTCATAAAATGTACAAATTTCAACTTTAATGTAGTTACCAATTGTTGTTGGTGCATATTTTTTTAATGCACTTGTGTAGATGCCCTACCATATAAACAAAATTGCGTTGTTATGCAGAAAAAGCAAAAATGTTTTTTTTCCGACAGTTAGCATGCAGAAATGAAAGCCTCCGCATGTGACAAAAAAAGAATGGATCTTTCTATGAGTGAATACTCGGGTATGACAATGTTCAAGTGTGTCAAATATTAATTTGTTTGATGCATGCGGAGGCTTTCAAAATTTGAAGAATGTTTAGTTAATTTGCTTCATAATGGCCAATCAATTTCCAACCAAATAATGCACAACAGACGATATATTCACACATTTCAGTCTGAAAATTAGGGTTTATGTCTCTTTGTAGGGCCATCCCAGTTGTTGGATGAATCTGAAATTTCTTTTGGCGTACTAAATCTATTCCAGATTGCAAATGTAACTTTTAATTCTAAATCCCTGATGAGACCGAAAATGTCCCTTCATGCCCCCAGTCTTTTATTTAACCTTCCACTACTGTGGACCAAAATGGACTCGATCGAGATTAATGCATGATAGTTTACTTAAGTTACATAGGGGTGAAAGGGTTAACTTATGGACTACATACCCTGTGTCTTTTTTACAGCTATGGATCGCTGCCTTTCATTTTGGTATCATATGTATGGAGGTAGTGTGGGTAATCTACAGATTTCTACAACAAGCTCTGGAGTTCTGTGGACAAAGTCTGGTGACCAGGGCGATATGTGGGTTAAAGCTACAGTTAACTTGCCAGCGGACCCCTCATTTCAGGTACATATATGGATCATAATTTGGTAAACTCATTGAAACCCCTGAAATTTCATAATGAACTATCTAATCATTGAATTGGAAGAGTTCAAATGTGTTTTCAGGGGTGAACGAGTTGATAATTTTACGTTTTATACTGTTTAACCCCAACAATTCTGGTTATCCCTTATTTATTTTTCAGAAATCAAACATTATTTGTTAATTCATGGTTTATGAATATTATTATTATTTTTTTTTTGCGCAAAACACAACATTGCGCAAGTAATTTCATTGCCAAGCAATTTCAACCAATCGGAAGTTAAAATTACAAATACTGTGCCGAACATTGCGGTATACGACATCACTTTTCGTGTTGTCTGTTTTTCTGGTTAAACAATAAAACCTGAAAGTCTTATGGTTAAGGAATAGCCAAAATTAAATTATGTTCTTGCATCTTCAAAATATTATAAAGCGTCTTTGTATGAATTGAGAAATAATTGCAGTATACGAGAAATAATTGTGTTAAACTGGAGAATATATTCGTAATGCTAGTATGTACATTTGTATATGATAGAATAAATGACAGGAAAATTCCACCCTCAGGATGTTCAAATTTTGCAAAACCCTCGGCTTTCATTCCAACTACCAGAATAAGCTTAGAAACCATGAAAATGTGTTTTGACTTGCTACCAATTTAAAAAAAAATATCAATTTTTCCCCCTGATCTTTTTAGACAAAAACAAATCTGTCAAAGAGATTTATTTAGCATACCCTGTATTTGCAAACATAGTTTACACAAAAAAATTATCCCATCTTTCTAACTTGTATGGTCAATATATTGTAAAAGATTTAATTTGCGACAGACTTTTCCCAATTTGTTACGTCCTGTTATTGTGATAGCATTACCATCCTCCCATCCTATTACTTCAGTCGCAGCTCCATCGACAGTAGTCGGCCATGTTTGTAAACAAAACACATAAATGGGGTATGGATATCGTCATTCACTTTTGATGACGTCACAATTATTGGCGACACATTTGAATGACATCACAATTGAACATGTGCTAATCAGCACGAGGCTATCTCCCACTAGGGGGTGACGAGGCCATCTCCCACTAGGGGGTGACGAGGCCATCTCCCACTAGGGGGCGACGAGGCCATCTCCCACTAGGGGGCGACGAGGCCATCTCCCACTAGGGGGCGACGAGGCCATCTCCCACTAGGGGGTGACGAGGCCATCTCCCACTAGGGGGTGACGAGGCCATCTCCCCCTAGGGGGTGACGAGGCCATCTCCCCCTAGGGGGTGACGAGGCCATCTCCCCCTAGGGGGTGACGAGGCCATCTCCCCCTAGGGGGTGACGAGGCCATCTCCCCCTAGGGGGTGACGAGGCCATCTCCCCCTAGGGGGTGACGAGGCCATCTCCCCCTAGGGGGTGACGAGGCCATCTCCCCCTAGGGGGTGACGAGGCCATCTCCCCCTAGGGGGTGACGAGGCCATCTCCCCCTAGGGGGTGACGAGGCCATCTCCCCCTAGGGGGTGACGAGGCCATCTCCCCCTAGGGGGTGACGAGGCCATCTCCCCCTAGGGGGTGACGAGGCCATCTCCCCCTAGGGGGTGACGAGCTGATCTTTCCCGGCTAAAACAGGAGACACCTGTGAAGCGTGGGAGAAAGCTCTTGTCTTACACACACAGAAATGAGGAAAAGTGCATCCACGATACTCCAGGGGTTATGCTAATTTGCGCTCAAAATGTTTTGACAAAAGTGAAGACTCTGTGTGCTGCGCCACCTTGTGGTGAAATGAGAAGACTAGTTTGATCATTTGACGTACATTAAAAGAAATTCGCAGTCACGCAATGGTAAAATTCGAACTGACTGAAGTGTGGTTACGCTTCTCTATAATCTTCAAAAGATGGGTATCCGCCTAGCTATTTTTTTTTTTATTTTTTTTTTTACCTTTGACAAATCAAACGGCTAGCCTTCAATTTTGCTATGATATATTCCAGGGGTGCAGAGAGCATACTTGAGTATAACCACGTGCACTGACATACCGAGGATGAGAAAAGTTGTGCAACTCTCTACTTTTAAATCATTCACCCCTGAAATTCCAACCCTTGAATTGGAAGAGTTCAAATGTATCTTCAGGGATGAATGAGTTGAAACACTTTTCTATTTTTTAATAAAAACATGCAGTTTAAATTTATTGGTAAATGTTATTTGACTTGGCGGGAAAAATTACTAGTATCAGCATTCATTAAAGTATTAATGTTTTTAAGAGAGAAAAGAATATATGAGAAATTTATTCTGTGATGAAAGCGTTTTTAATGACATTGGGATATTTGTATGATGTTGCAGCTTTACATCGAGGCTACACGAGGAAATAACTGGGATGGTGATATCGCTTTAGATGACGTTGAATTAATTGATGGAACGTGTCGTAAGTATATCGGGAACCGGGGCCCTTATAAAATATCCTAAAAACAAAATAAAACAGTAAATATGAATGTTCACTGATGTACCTATTTGAGGCTGATGGATAAAACTTGAAAGATAAAAGATATTGAAAGTTTTGAAGAGAAAAAAAGGAAGATAAATTTCCAGAAATAACTTAATAATTTCTGGATGAATTCCTTCAAATATGAATAAAATCTCAAAAAGAGGTCAATATCCCAACTCAGCATATCCAAAGTACAGTAAAACTTCAATGTTTCCAACTTTGCGGGACCATCTGGAAAAATTCGAAACATCAGGACTTTAATAGAAACATTAAGATGCTATAAATAAGACAAATGTGATTCTTTCAATATGTGATGAAATACAGGCCAAGATATTGGATTTCAAATATAAATATTGGATTTCCTATCGAGTTCAACATTTCTTTGTCAATTAAATTTCCAAAGTCTGTACTGTTAAAATAACCACAGGACACTTTAATGGTCTAGCACAGGTGAATATTTCACTTCAGTTCATTCTAATTTTCCATGCTTCCATAATGAATGAGCCTTGATTGAACTTTGAAACGGCAAGAAATTCCACTAATAAAATTTTGATTCATGAAAAAAATATTAGTGGTTTTATGTAAGGGAAAAATTCTGGACTTTGCTCCAAGTAAGACAAATCGAGAAATTTGAAGCTTTACAGTTCGATTTATGGAAGTTTGACTGTATTTACATAAAATTCTTATGATAGAAAGTGTTATGTCCAAATACTGCAAAAGTAGAGGAAGCGAGACTTAAGGTGTTGCTTGTCTGGCGGCGGTTTCAACATTAAGTTTTTGTGTTTAAGTTAGTTTCACTGAGAATATAAGTGCTACACCAACCAAACTTGGACCATAGATGCATATTCGGTAGTACATCTCAACCCATGCATCGGACGCTGGATGTAGCCTACCTTTCATTGTCTATTGACTTTGTAAGCATCTCCATCAACATTGAGTCTTTGTGTTTAAGTTAATTTCTCTGAAACTGTAAGTGCTCAATCAACCAAACTTGACATGTGCATTGATGGTCAAAGCGGGGCACAGGCGAGACATATCAATATGATTGGCTTGTTTAAAGCATAATGATAAAGTCATAATTTACCACGTTGCGGTGCTTTGTGATACAATTGTTTCCATATTTTGGGGCCGCAGTGGTCAAGACGTTGAGGTTTCTGACCATCTAGGATCATTAGCTGTCCACCACTGGGTCACATGTAAAGGCCTACGTGGCAGGTACTTGTCCATGTTTTGTCTTCCTTTGATTTCTGATTTTCTAGTGTATCGTATCAAATTGTTTTGTTTGCCTGTATTGTGATGCACTAACAGTACTTAAATTATCAATTTTTATCAAACTTTAAAAAAAAAAAGGTGAAGTTACAGAAATGTATATTTTTTCAATCCTTCAATAAAGAAATGGGGTCCACTATGCAGTACCAAAAAGTACTAGAAATTATACAAATATATTTCCATAGTATTTACTATTTAAGTCTTGTGACAAAGATGTATTAAAAATCCTGCACTAAATCATTATGAAATTGACCTTTGAAGCAGATATTTGTATTATGATAGGCATCGTATCATAAGCATTTTACCCCGATACGTATTGTATTGTGATAGGCTTTGTATCGTAAGCATTGTACCCAGATACGTATTGTATTGTGATAGGCTTCGTATCGTAAGCATTGTACCCCGATACGTATTGTATTGTGATAGGCTTCGTATCATAAGCTTCATACCCCGATACGTATTTTATCGTGTGGTATCCATATCATTGCAGTCTTACAATACAATGTAATTATAATTGCAGCCCATCGTATCGTGAGCATCGTACCCCGATACGTATTGTATTGTGTGGTATCCATATCGTTGCAGTCCTACAATACAATGTAATTATAATTGCAGCACAACTACCGTGTGATCTAGCAACAACTTGTTTGAATGGAGGAACCTGTCTGCCTGGCATTGGAAACGGCTTCACATGTAGTTGTGTCCCAGGCTTCTCCGGAGTCACTTGCCAAAACCCTGGTACATTTATATCTTTTTATTTCTGATACCTTAGGTAAAAAAAAAAGTATTCTGACTTTCCCTAGATTTTACTGCCGATCCTAGATTTTTATCACCTACTTGTATCTATTATAAAGATAAATAAAATAGCCACGCAAAGTTCACAGCCACTCATGTTTTGGAACTCTTCCTGTTTTGGGATGTTATTCTTGACAAATTAATAGCCATCGTGTGGAAATGCATTGTAAATTTTTAAATGAAGCATAAGATTAATTCACGAACAAAAAAAACAACATTAAAATGAAATTATCTGCCCACGGAGCTACCCTATATTTTTCCGACATGGTACCTGAAACAAACATATTTTTGGCCTAATATTCCAGTTGTTTCCATGTTTATTGATAAATTACAGTAAAACTTGATATTATATATTGATCCTGATTTCATTTGCCTCCTTGCTTATGACAAACGTATTTTAAGGTCTGTTTTCTCCTGAATTCCTCAATTTATTGCAGAACCTCTTTACTCTTTTACCCCTTAAATTTCATAATGTACTATTCCAACCTTTGAATTGTAAAAGTTAATTCACCCCTGAAATTTCATAATGTACTATTCCAACCTTTGAATTTGAAGAGTTCAAATGTGTCTTCAGGGGTGAATTTTATAAAATGCCAAAATTTCGCTGGACAAATGGTGGCAGTATAACAAAGTTTTATTGTATTTTTCTCAATTCCAAACAATATTATTCAAATCAATAGCTATTATGCGACATCTCCCAAACTTCTCTCCTACCTTTCGTGTTGTACCAGCTTTTTCCCTTAAACTAAATTACAACTGAAAAGTAATATTTCCACCTGGAATGCTTGGAGATTAAAAACATGATGTTCATAGCAAGATAATTTTTTTTTTTTTTTCAATGTTCTCTTCAGTGGGTGGACCATGCCCAGCCGCACAGGACCCATGTTTGAACGGCGGCATCTGTACAGTGACTGGGTCTGTGACCAGCTGTGCCTGTGTGGGTGGATTCACTGGACAATTCTGTGGAAGTCAGTGTCAATATAAAATTATTGATGGAAGTTGATATTTGTGTAGAAAAAAATATTCTCATACAAGTTTGTATTTGGCGATTATTGCAGAAAAACGTTCTTATTGACTTATTTATGAATCGCTTTGAGACGACCTATGATGTAGGTTGTGATAAAGTGGTATATTAGAACCTAGATTTATTATTATTAACATGTTTGATTTATTGTTGATATCCAAATTGTTTCATGAAGTCACTGTCTCTAGTTAAATAATTTGTAATTGTTCTTATCTGTGACTTGTATGACTTAGCTTGTATGACTTACCTGTGATTTGTATAACTTACCTGTGACTTGTATGGTTACCTGTAATTTATGATTAATGGGGTACCTGACTTACCTGTGACTTGTATGACTTACCTGTGACTTGTATGACTTACCTGTGACTTGCATGACTTACCTGTAATTTGTGATTACCTTAACTTAGCTGTGACTTACCTGAAATTTACCATTACCTTGACTTACATACGACTTGATGACTACCACATTGACTAGTACCTTGTTACTTGTATGATAACCTTCAATTACCTTTAATGTGCATTAACCTTCAAAACCTGTAATGTGCGTTAACCTTCAAAACCTGTAATGTGCGTTAACCTTCAATAACCTGTAATGTGTGATTTGCCTTCAATAATCTGTAATGTGCGTTAACCTTCAATAACCTGTAATGTGCGTTAACCTTCAATAACCTATAATGTGTGATTTGCCTTCAATAACCTGTAATGTGCGTTAACCTTAAATAACCTATAATGTGTATTTACCTTCAATAACCTGTAATGTGTGATTTACCTTCAATAACCTGTAATGTGTGATTTGCCTTCAATAACCTGTAATGTGTGATTTGCCTTCAATTACCTGTAATGTGTGATTTGCCTTCAATAACCTGTAATGTGTGTTAACCTTCAATAACCTATAGTGTGTATTTACCTTCAATAACCTGGAATGGGCGATTTGCCTTCAATAACCTGTAATGTGTGATTTGCCTTCAATTACCTGTAATGTGTGATTTGCCTTCAATAACCTGTAATGTATGATTTACCTTCAATAACCTACAGTTATTTGTAATTTGTGATTACCTTGACTTACCTGTAATTTGTAATAACCTTGACTTACCTGTAACTTGTGATTACCTGTGACAGATGCTGGCAGTACTCCAGCTCCTACGGCACCACCAACAGGTACTACATTTAGGTGCACATTTGAAGCTGGTGCTCCATGTTTTCTGAGTCAGGAAACCTTGGACACTTTTGATTGGACTTTCCCAAAGGTAATGTTCTTGATACGTTGGAATCTAATTCTGTAACTGGAAATAGTTGTGACATTCAATCTGTTAATTTATTATATTTAAGGCCAAATACAAACGTTTTTCATTTCTGGTTACACTGATTACCCTTTGTTTTGTGCCTACCCTTACAATTTTTTTGTCAATTTTCATGGAATCGCTGTTACAATGAGAACACTATATAATGTAATTTTGTATAAACCTACCTGTCCTAATATTTTCTTGTCTTTAACAGGTAGCAAACTTTTTGTTTGACCTAAATTCTTAGGTACAATCAACACAACGTTATATACAAAGTGAAGGTGGTAAAACCATACTAGGTGTTCAAATTAATATTCTGATTACAAATAAGCTGTAAAAATAAGCTGATAGCAAATATAGTGTAGAATATGATGATTATATATAAAAAACAAACTTACCATGTCCGTGCTACTTATTTTAACGTGCCTGAAATTTGACTAACATACTATAATTCAATATTTTTGTAGACTGGTTCAACCCCTTCTGTCAGCACGGGACCGAACAGTGCTAGTGAGGGAACATCCTATGCATTCATCGAGGCATCTTCTCCCAGGAGTCACGGAGAAGTAGCCCTTCTTATGTCTAGTATCCTGCCAAGTATGTAATAATTTTATGGCAACAAAATTATAAGAACTGTTTTATTTAAAAATGAAAACAATACTTGTCTTTCACTGGGAACTCTTTCCAGTAACTTCAACAATTCTATCCTGGATTTGTTTCCAAATTCAAGGGATATCGCAGCATAATTTTCTGAGTGATCAAAATATTTTTCATTTTGGTGAGATTTTATTGAACATATTAGTTCCAGGTAGTTTATGCTATGTTTACAATATGTTCCTGGTGGCCACGGCAATCACATTTCGGGCCAAAGTGGACAGGATGGACGTGAGAACGTGGGGGGATGGGATGGGCCAACGAAACTTGCCGTGGTTGCGGGCCAGATTTTTTAACTGTCAAAAAATTTGACACTGCAGTCACGGTGCGGATGAGAAACCTAGTAGGCGGTAGTAAATCCGTGTGAACGCAACAAAACGTGACAGTACGTAATAGGCCGTAATATAACCTGGAGGCGGTCCGTAGTGGAACGGGAAGCATGTGTATTTCCCGGCATCTAGAGGTCCTTTCAAGTTTTGTCAAGTTCTGTCCCGGTTGGTTCACTGTTGCTGCACGTTTTGTCCCGTTTTGCCCCGTTTTGCCACGGCCAGCTAGGGTGTATGGTAGCTGTTTCATCGCATTCAATCCTGTGTGCGACGGTTTGCGGGCCCGGCGCGTTGCATTCTACTACGGTCTGACACAGCGAGTGTGCACGGTCTCCGAGGGAGTATATAAAAGCCAAAATTCCACGGCGCACTACGTTTCGTACACAATCTTCTTCGTCTTGGGAATTCATGATGTTATCTCATCGATTCGTCTCGGGATATAATGATTGCCTGTGCTTTGGAGGCCTTCTTGGGCATGAAAGAGCTCCAAACCTGCCCGGTGTCCACGTTTCATCCGTGGAAAGCCTTGATAGAACGTGAAAAACTTGTCGGACCTTCATCAGAACGTGAGAAACGTGAGGGACCCTATCAGAACATGACTGGCCAAGAGGGAACGTACTGGCATTCGTGATAGACCGCGGGCTGAACCGTAGTGCGCCTTGGAGCCGCCGGGACTCAGCAGCCCCTTTCCCCCGGATACCGTGACAGACCGTGGAACAACTTGCCAAGACTTTAATTCAGAGAAAAAATGGCCAAAATCCCACAGGGCACGACGTTTCGGGCAAACGGGACTGCTGTGGCTGCCGTGAACATAATGTAAACTTAGCATTAGCAAAAGTCTACTATTCTTTTTGTGTAGATTGAAGTGATTTCCTTTCTGAAATTTGACATGATACACTGTAAAATGTAGATGTGCAATATCGGGGTTTAGAAAATTTCTTATGTCGTGGTAAAGGACACTGTTACTTAAAATAGATTGTTGGGGTCACAGTTCTTTATCTCGGAATCCAAAAGACTTAATGCTGTTGAAATTTGACACGCTGATACAGCGTAAATGTAGATGTTCTCCAGTTCTCAACTTCTTGAGGATTAATGACAAGCCATGATGATGAATTTACCACGCTTCCTGTAGGTGGTATAAAGTGGTATATAGATAAAGAACTCTAGTGGACCCAAAAATTCTGTAAGCATAAATTTCCAGTAATAACCCTTCCACCCCTATGTAACTTTTTTAGACTCTACCACGCATTAATATGGATGCGTCCATTTCAGTCTACAGTGGTGAAAGGGTTAAAGCAGTCTTTCTGAATACAGTTATTTTTAAGTTCACATTTAGTCTTTCTATATTTTTTTTTTTTTAAAGTGGAGACTTTATGTCTAACCTTTGACTACCACATGTATGGATCCTCTATGGGGGACCTCAGGGTCCTAATCAACGACGTCAGTTCTGCTGCTTTAAACCCCACCATGAGAGTCTTGTGGACTGAGAGTGGTGACCAGGGAAATACATGGCAAAAAACTGCAATCCAGATCCCTGCGACACCATCTCTAAGGGTGTGTATCTATAGAGATATGTTTGAAATCTGACCATTCACCCCTGAAATCTCTTAATGGACTATTCCAGCCATTGAATTGGAAAGTTCAAATGTGTTTTCAGGGGTGAACGAGTTAAAGATCTTCATTCCATGGCTACTGGATCCTTGTTACCACTGCCAAAGAATGTAAATATGTATTGAATTTTTTTTTTTGCAGCATGACTAACTCATTTTTAAATCCTTTCTTCTGGAACTTTTATGAAAAATAATGATGATAAAATACACAAAAAATGATCCAGTTTTCTGAGTGTAAAAATGTAATCTGGCCAAGAGAGGATTTTAATCTTAGACCTTCGAATCCAGGGACTGTTGCTCTTATCAACTGAGCTACCTGGACACTGGTTATCCACTTGACTAGTCGCCAGATAGTTTTTATTTGAAATGAAATTAGGAGGTTACTGTACGTATAGAAAAAATTCAGATAATTTCCTTAGTTTTTGCATGCAGTGGGACAAAATAAAATGGATCTTTAATGCCTTTTGAGATAACTAATGCTCCCCCAGTAGAGAGAAGGGATGATAATTCAGGCTCCCCCAGTAGAGAGAAGGGAGCCTTTAGTTTTTGTCTTTTCCATTAAGGTAGTAGAGTACAGTAGCGTACAGTGGCCATGGGTGATATTTTTACACAATGTATATATAACCCCTGTAATACAGTTTTACAAGTATCAAAATTAAAAAACAACAACACAGCATTAAAATTGCCATACATGATGAAGTGGACAGTGTGGGCTTTATTATTTTTCAAGAAAAACAAACTGAATTTGGTTTGAGACTATAGGTTTGGCCATTTACAAGTCTGCGGTGTGTCTACACAAAAAAGGTAGCATTTCATGTAGTCTATTTTTAGGTCACCTGAGCTTTAGCTCAAGTGACCTATTGCTATCCCTCTTCATACGTCGTCGTGCGTCGTCCGTTAACATATTACATTTTCAACTTAAACTGAAATACTGTACTGTTGAAGGGATTTTATTGATATTTCATGGAAATGTTACCGACAACTCCCTGACCAAGTGTTCAGAAATCCAATATGGCCACCACTGGCGCCATTTTGAAAAACTATTTCAAACTTAAAGTCAAGTTCTACTGGGCTGATTTAACTGAAACTTGGTAGGGATGATCAACTCATGGTCTTGGCAAAAAGTGTTTTTTGTCAGGTCCATCAAAAATCCAATACGGTCTCCATGGCTGCCATTTTTGAAAAAAACTAATTTAAAACTATTAATAGGCCGAATTGACTAAAACTCTGTCTAGGAATGATCAACTCATTGTCCTGACAAACTTAACTTAAAGTTATACTTAACTATTTTTAGGTCACCTGAGCTTTAGCTCAAGTGACCTATTGCTATCCTCCGTCGTCTATCGGGCGGCGTCCGTCAGGCGGCGTCCGTTACCATTTTCCATTTTCAACTTGGTTTTGGTCCCAGATTTTGACCCCTGTTGTCTTGGGCTGTTAGTGTATGCTTCTGTCGGAATAAACCAGGCGCTAATTACAAGCTCTTTGATAACTAGGATATCAATTTCCTTTTTAAACAGGAATAGCATAAAACCTAAAGGCATTCCAAATTTCACATGGGAATTACATATAACCTAAAGATGTTCAGAGTATGAATCGGGTAAACTGTCGTATTATAAATTGCTATTGATTGATTTAGATATTTGATGTCTGACCAACGACTACCATTAATATTTGCGTTTATTGCACACTTTTGAAAGGTAAAATGAAGGGTCAAGAAATGGATGTACAAGATCCTCAGGAACAATCCAAAACCAGTCCTTGGTCGCGACCATTTATCGTAAATTTTTTCGAGGATTTTCGGTAATGTTTTGAAATATGCAGAAATAAACTGCTAAATTTCGTTGAATAACCCCTGATTGCATTGCCAATATAACAAATACGAAAAGTTGCAAGGGTAGGGTCAACACCTATGGAGATTTAACATTAGCGTCGGGGCCCCCGCTTGGAATTTCAAAACAAGATAAATACAAAAAGGTATGGGTATAGGACGCTTAAATCAGGTACAGTTAGTTTCAGAATTCATTTTAGGATAAATGGGACCTCATTGACTAACACCTGTGTGGGTGTTGAAGGTGCGGTAACAAGTCCTAGAGCATTTAAATGACACAATTACTATAAAATTATATCATCGTGTGCAACATATTCCAATTTTCATTTTGATACTGAATATTACAATATGTCAAGATTGTTCTTTTTGTTGAAGATTTCAGCAGAAAAGTATGAAATTTCATTACTAATGAGATTTTCTGTTTTCGACATGTTAATTTACATGGTTCTAAAACCAGTCTAATATGTTTCATACTTGCTTAAAAGTTGGCTACCAATAATACCTTTCAAAATCAGGAATTTCAAGAAAATTGATAACTAGTAAAGGACCTGTTACAGGAACAAAAGAATTTTGCCCACAAAGCAATTTAACCATTACTGGGTTATATTTGTAGCTCCCTAAGACACGACCCATGAGATATTTTTAAAANAACACTTTTGATTCAAAAAAAGAAAAACATAATTTTCTTTCCACTTTTCGTTTAACTTGTGTTTTTTCATGACAAAAGGTCCTTGGGTCTTGATATTTGGCCAGAAGGTTGTTCATATAAATGAGTTTAAGTGTTGTAAACATTAATGACCTTCGTTCATAAGGTCACAAAAATCAAATGTGCTGAAATAATTGTTTGTCAAATGTTTGTATGGGGAGTCGGATAAGGATACCTTTCCTTGCTTTATTTGTTTAGAGTTAACGATATAAAATAATGTAATATTCCTCTTTGTTTAATGAATGGGCAGTAGGCTAAATAAAATAACTAGAGCTGTAAGCCAAAGATTAACTAATACCCCCACTCCTATATAACCCAGAACTGTAAGCTAAAGGCTAACTAAGGCAATCCATACCCCCTCCCCCCAGTAAATATTTAAGCATATATATCACTGAAATACTTCCTATACTCCCTCCCTATGCCAAAACATACTTCCATACCAAATCTTGTAAGCCCTGATGAACCAGTTTTGCTAAAGTCATCCTAGTAGTTAAGGAAGAGTTGTCAAGACAAAGATTTTTAACAAAGGGCCATAACTTCTTAAAAAGGGTTGAGATAAAAAGAAAGTACTACCCTGATGCACGTACCCTGATGCACAACAGCAAGGGGGCAGTTACCATATCTGTAAACTTTCGTTGAAATTGGCTCCATAGTTTTGGAGGAGTTGTCAGGACAAGTATTTTTCAACAAAGGGCCGGGGCCATTACTCCGTGAAAAAAGGTTATATTGAAATATAATAATAGCTGGATGCACAACATCAGGTAGAAGTTATTACATCTGAAAGGTTTCGTTGAAATTGGCCCTTTAGTTTTGGAGGACATATATGTCTGGACAAGAATTTTTCATCAAAGGGCCATAACTCTGTGAAAATAAAGGATCAGAATGAAAACATAGTACCTGGATGCATAACTTGAGGTGGTTAGTTATCATATCTGGAAACTTTTGCTGAAATTGGTCCATTACTATAGAAGGAGTTGTCTGGACAATCTTTTTTCTACAGACAGACAGACAGGCTGATTCCAGTATATAGCCCCTAACTTTGTTGCAGGGGGTATAATAAAGTGTATAATAGTTTTACTTGATTATTTGATTACTTTTATATAATTGCATATCGTACGTTGTCTATAACACAATCTCAACCTTAAGTAGTTCTCCAGAAGAAAGTTTACTTTTGCAGAATACATATTCATGAGTTATAACTGCTGCACATAACTTTAAAACATGCGTAATATGATAAAGTGTTTTGGTATGATACAAAAACAGAAAATGTATCGGTATTTACCGTAATAAACATTGATAATCAAATCTTCAAGATTATGTGAAATTGGGCATTGATCATGTTTGGCATGCTAATAAAGTACTTTACTGGTTTTTATATTACATAAAAATGATTCAGTAGACAGAATACATATATATGGAAAGTTTTTAAAGAAGTTTAAAATATAGACTACCACTGTAACTATATATAGGCAAGTTGACAAAGTTGATTATATTTTAAATTTTGTGTAAATTTTGCATGCTTTTCTAATTAACAGTATCACTACGCTTACTTCATATATATACCAATATGACATATTTAGTATCAAAATAACAGTAATTTTATACACTGTACACTATCATAATTCATTTTCAAAATAACATTCGCCTGTGACATTTATCTATCATTTTGTTAGGGTACCCCCATCACTCAACCTGGTGTCGGTAGTAATTGTAAATAATCATTTATGCAGTTATTGATCATTTTTATGTATCTACATATGGCGGCCAAATGTTGACCCCACCTTTAAGTCATATACGATAGAATCGGATAAATGAACTAGAGTAAGCTACAGTTAACTAATTCACCCCTGGAGACACATTTGAACTCCTCCAATTTAAAGGTTGGAATAGTTCATTATGAGATTTCAGGGGTGAATAAGTTAAAGCCAATCAAAATGAAGGGAAGGTCACTGTAGTGAAAATCTAAACTGGAACTCTCTGTTTTCTCTGCAGTGGGACAGGAACCCTTAACAGCAATGCCTACAGTTTAACCCATTCATCCCTAAAGTCACATTTGAACCTCACCCAATCAGAGGCTGGGAAAGTCCATTTTAAATATGTAGGGGTGAAGGATTTAAAACAATAAGTTAATTATTTGTTATTTATTTATTAAAACCCTGAATTTGCTTTTACAGGTTTTCTTTGAGGGCATTCGAGGTACTGGATACACATCTGATGTAGCAATTGACGATGTTGTTCTTAGTCCAGGATATTGTGGTAAGGTCAAAATCAAGTAAAGATGTCGCTTTTCTAGCTTGTCATACAAACAGTTCCAATGGTTTGTTTACATAAGAATGTTTGATACAATTGCATAACACTGACACACAAGTCTCATAAATGATAAGCAGTTAAGGTTAGCAGAGTGGTGCTATACTCGAACCACACTGGCTAGCTGTCGCATAACAACAGCGGAGGACACATCCACACTTGCGAAAGGGTTGAAAAAACTCGACTCCCAAGATGTTCGGGTTTTAATAACAGAAATTACTATGTTGATTACCTTTATCATTTTTAGAGAAATTTTATTTTTTCAAGAATGTTTTATACACCAGTAAAATGACTTTAAAATTTTCTACAGAGAAACGTTTGAATTTGGTCAGAATGTGTGTTCTAATTGTTGAAGGCTGCATTGTATCCTCATGTCAAAATGGTGGAACCTGCTCTGAGGATGCACTGGGACAGGTAAGTTGCACCTGCCCCCCCGGATTTTCTGGAGGATTGTGCGAAACCTTAGGTAAGTGATGACATCAGTGTTTGGTTAGGTCAATGACCAACTCGACCTCTGACTTTAATAACATTCATCCGTTTGGAAATATACGATATCCAAGATTTTCTCCAGATACAAACAATTTAATATACATATTAAATGTGTCGCATCATTTAAAAACCAACTGGTCTGTTTGTAGAGCTTTGACTAAGAGAGCGATTTGTATTTCGATAACATACATCCTCGAAACTCCAGGGGTTGCACTCACTTTTGCTCTCTGCAATCCTGGATTGGTTGCAGGTAAAAAGACTTTACCAAATGCTAGGCTGATATATTTCCTTTGAAGATTACAGAGGACTGACATCTGACTTCAAAGCCAGTCAATTTCACTGTTAGGCAACTGCAACATGGTGTTGGTGGTGCATCCTGAGCCTTCTATTTAGCTATGAGCGAAAGTGAGCCTAACCTCTGGATATCGAAAATGGATAACTGAGTGTGCTTATTTGAACCAAAATCGGGTAACTGTAACTACCATGAAATTCAGCCATTAATGTTCCTTTATTTTGATAAAAGTATGATTACTTATTCACTAAATGCATAAACAAGGATAACTCTGTACTTACGCCTTGTAAAATATATAGTTTTCAAACGTTGCAAATTCTCAAAACCTTTATAAATTGGCTGCATAACGCTAACCTCCAGACTGGGAAATTTTCGTAGTTTCACTTTACACTCATGTGTTTTCAAAGCTACAGACATGTATTTCTGTGCATCGCTTTCAGTGGAACACGGAAGATAGGTGTTTGTGAATGTAACATTGTTCGACAGAATGTCGGTCAAAAGTTTTAACATACAAAGTATTGTATACTTGCATTCAATGATAAAGAAAGTATACTGATCACAAGTGTTTACGAGGTCTCTCAAACAGCAGTAAGGAATAAAAAATTTGATCATGAAAATCAGTAAATATTGACAAACAGTTTGGACGGTTTTCGGATAGTACTATAACGGAACTGCAACCGGGTATTCAGTTACCCGTTCCTGACCTAACACAAACGGTGTGGTTATTACACATATTGCATGTCAAACCTGTGCAACAATGTGAAGAAAATTATAGAATTCATTTGTCGCTCAATTGGATGTTTTGCTTATAGTGTATAAAGACTGTATTGAATGCTTATACGATACAGTGTGTATACATTCTATTTATAGGCAAAATCATCCTCAAGTAAAGCGAAAAATAAAAACATACAAATTTCTCGCTCAATTAAAGCTTGTCTTTCTTGACATATTGTGATGCGTTTGATATGTTCATTGTGTACAAGATAAAATTGATAATCCAGGGTTGCCAACCTCTAATGAGGCCAGTGTGGGAGATCTCCCTCCACTGGGTTTTCATAAGTGCAAGACTTTTGAAGGCGTCGCAGAGAAAAGTCATTTTCGGTGTTAAGATAACATTTACAAATGTATCAAACAAACCTGGCTTTCTCTACTACTGTAACACCTGCATTGTCGATCTTTTTACTATAAAGTATTAGGATTGTGTCGCCATTTCTCAGTAGAATTTATTCAAATTTTGTAGTTATATTGCTTTGAAGTAAAGAACATTTTCTGCCACAAAAAAATATAGGTTGTCGAATTTTAAGGATTTTAAATGGAAATTTATGTAAAAATGAGTGAATTTTGAAAAAAAAATTGAAACACAATTTATTTGCAAAATAATGTCAATAAAAATGATACTATAACATAGATAAGTATTGCATTAATGTATATGTATATCAATTACATAAATGCTGAAATTGTGTAAAATTAATGATCTATAAACGATTAAATATTGACATTTTATAATAAAACCATATACACATAGTAATTGCATGCAAGAGTTATCGTTCTTGAAAAACTTCACAGTAGTGAAATAGGTAGCCGGTTTCCTGAAGTACAGGAAAATGGACACATGTGACTCATTGATTAAAAACCAACTGAATTAATACCTGGATTGCTTTGCAATACTTTAATATTGAAAGAACACACTGTGCTGTCAATACGCATACAATATTCATCAGTTTAATATTAAACATTAGAATATGCGGAAATTGTGATACTGTCTCCCTACATTGGATTTTCAACTAGGCATGTACTTCCTATTTCCATTTAGCAATACACTCCTGTGACCTTCAAGATCTTTGCAGGAAATAAAACAAAACCTTTTTTGCAGATATATATTAGATTTTTATTTATCACACAAACAACTTGACATCAGAAATGCAATTTAACACATTATAATCAACAGACTTTCTTGTAAGGATTTCTTTCTTGGCTAGAACAGGTACCAGTCACTTTTTTTGTTTTGCTGTCAATATTGCTAGTATGGCATATGGGATGTTCCATGACCTGTCAAAGAAAATTAACAGTTTTTATGAAAAGAAATAAGAATAATAATAAGAAATTTACCATAGTACGTAGTAATATGAAAAGTTCATTAACATGAAAGATACAAAAAAATATGATAATTTTCCAATTATTTCTGGATACTGCAGTATCCAAAGCAACAAACAGCCCCTGATCATTTACTTGCTATATTCGATTCAATTTATTTGTTGCATGATTATATATGTACCTCGTTATTTTTGTTCATCACATCAGATTGAAAAGTGTTTAGTTCTACAAGTCTTTGGTGCATTAACGTTGCATTTTGTTCGCCACTTATACTGCAAAAAATAATGAATGCGTGAGATTTATGGCTCACGTGGCGTGAAACATGTTTCGGCGTGAGTGATGACGCTTTTAGGATGTTTTAGCGTGAGTTTGTCTCTCGTGCCGTTAGAGTAGGCAACCCTGATAATTACAAATTTCCAAACTAGTAAACATTGAAGACCTCGCAAAATATTGCCATTACAATTGCCAAATCATGTACTGTACATGTTAAGTGCCTTAATAGCGCGGTGTCAACTTTTCCTGTTTTTGTACCGGGAACTTATTTGCGGGGTTTTAAATGAGCCTTATACACAGATTCCAACACTGAGTTCTTTTGCGTTCCACTGGTTTCTGTCGACGTCTAACCTACATA
This sequence comes from Mizuhopecten yessoensis, assembly GCF_002113885.1. NCBI lineage: Eukaryota > Metazoa > Mollusca > Bivalvia > Pectinida > Pectinidae > Mizuhopecten > Mizuhopecten yessoensis. The sequence continues at coordinate 285,128 of NW_018405455.1, forward strand.
CTAGTATCGGGTGCCGTCAAGCACAGATAAAACTATCTACGTTACACTTCATGCATATTGAATATTGAATTCGGATTTGGCATTCGTTTGTTCATAAAAAGAAAATGTCGATTGATGGGAGGTTGAAAAATGCTCAGGTTTGATGTTCAGGTACCGTCATCCTCTATTCTTCCTGATCATAGAAACATCGAGGGTGATAGTAGCACATGTTCTAATGATGCAATTTAAAAGTTCATTTTAGTAACTGACCAAAGTCCAACTTCGTGATACTGATGATATTGATGGTGATAAATTTATGGCAGACCTATAATCAAAATTCTTACAAGGGTGTTGAAATTGCACTTTGAGAGTAATTCGCGAATATAGCGTAATATTAACCCCCGCGAAAAAAGAGCACTTTACAGTATGCAAGTTCCTCTTCTGATGACACTTAAGCCTAATTAAATTGTTTTTTCCCCAATTAGGTGAAAGCCTGCTCCATTGTTCTTTCGAAGACGGCGCTCACTGTTTCCTACACCAAGACCAGCAAGATGACTTTGATTGGTCTACCAAAAGTGTAAGTTAAATCTATTGTCAACCAAGTCCCACATCAGAAATGCATGTGCCATATAGTACTATTAATCACTCTTCAGCCCACACTTTTCATTTTCAAAGATAATCGGAACCCTAACGGGTAAACTTTCTGATAATTGACAGGCTGATAAATTGTTATGTGCAATAAAGGTAAGCTAAAAATAGCTGTATCAAGGTTTTGCTTTTCGAAGAATAGGGGGGCTATAGCAATACCCACGGCAGTCGCCGTCCCACTTGGTTCAAGTTTTTGGGCAAGCTGTGTTTTGGTGTTTAACTAACTTTTAACTAATTGTTCATTGTAATATGGTTACAGTAACTGCTTGGAGGCTCCTTACCAACAAATTGGACCACATTTGCTCATTATTGGTCCAAATCAAAAGTCTTTTGGAATTGGTTCAAGTTTAAGGGCAAGTTCTGGTTCTTTTGAAACTACTGGGCAGCTTTCAAACAAATTTGGCAGGCAGCATCCTTAGGGGAAGGGTATTCAAGATTGTACAAATGAATTCCCTGACCCCGCACTAAGGGGTAAAATAATTTTTTCTACACTGTTTGAAGTAGGAACTTGAAACTTTTAGACATGGTAGATATATGCATGGGGAAGTGCACCAAACTTTCAGAATTTTGATATGACCTCTAGGGGCCGGGCTAGAGGGGTGGAGTCATGGGGGTCAATTTATTTTGATAGTCTTTTAGCATATCATCAAACATAACCATGAGTTCTACATTTTATTTACGGTAATTTATTTTTGCATATGGTAATCGTGTGGGGATGTGTTAGGGGTTACTTTGGGGGGATAGCGGGAGTGTGCCATTGACAATGTAATTCTAGTTTCCTGATCTATTATCTAAGATGGGACATTCTGTAATGGCCCAATTACTATTAGCACTTTTTACAAAAATAATGTTAATAGACGAGCTATGCTGTTCTCCTACAGCTCTTGTTTTCCAAGTCTTACACAGTTGTTAAATCCTCAAATTGATCATCCACTGACCATGCTAAGAGGACCCAGACATGATTGCTTTAAGGTTGACTGATCATGCGTGAATAACACCTGTCGAATATGTCCTCCAGTCCCCCTCCCCCGCTACATCACTGACCCCCTGCGGCACAGGACATCTTGCAACTGACCAGTGGTGGTCATTGCCAGACTAGGGCAGCCTCGTGATTTACATGCAGTATTTAACCTTTTCATCCCTATAACTTGAGTAGACTCTACCATGCATTGATCTGGACGAGTCCAATATGGTCTACAGTGGTGATTAATGATTGATGTATGCATTGATAATTGGTCAAGAAAAAGCATTGATTTTCATATTTATCCATAAGGTTTAGAAAAATTTCTGATTTTATGTTACTAAATCTTTTACAGGGTAGCACCCCTAGCTCTGATACGGGGCCATCATCGGCATTTGAAGGAAACAAGTACGCTTTCATTGAAACCTCCAGGCCTAGAATAGAATATGAAATTGCAGAGTTTTACGCGGATTTGGGTACCAATTGTAAGTTGCGATAATCAAGTGTTTTCAAACATCCATCAGAATGGGGGTTTAAAAAGTTTTCAATGTCAACATTTTATTGTTTTGCTCCCGCCATAAAATGGGGGGGGGGGGGGCATATAGTGTTGCCTATGTCCGTCCCGTCCCGATTCAATGTAAACACTTAGCAACTTCATTCTTTCATGGTCAAACTTTATACAAAGGTCAAGTATGAGTATACTTTGGATATTGTTGTGTTTCAGGCATCCAAGGTCAAGGCCAAGGTCACACTTGCCATATATAGAAAATCATCAACTGATTCAATTTAAACACTTTATGACTCAATATGTTATGGAGATGGTAATAACATGCAGAAAAAACATGAATATTTAAATCAAGTGTAGTACCTTGTGTGTGTGCATGTTTCAGGGTATCAAGATCAAAGTGGTTGTAACTTTTTATAGAACACAAACTAATTTCACATGGCAGCGAGGGCATTTATGTCTTAGACATTTTCTAGTTTTAAAAAAGAATCTGTACTGTTTTTGGTACGGGGTACATTTAGTGGAGGTAACTGCTTGTAGAAACAATCCCTTACACAAACAGAATATATTGGTAATAATTAAGACTACTTACATGCTGTATATTGAATTCATTCACCCCTGAAGACACATTTGAACTCTTCCAATTAAAAGCTTGGAATAGTTCATTATGAAATTTCATCGGGGGAGAATGAGTTGAAACATGATATTTCTTCAAACATAAATCCACCTGTATGTACTAAAGTCTTTAGCAGACCTCTTTCAGCTTTCCAGAAGAACATCTTGTGGTACATGTTAATTTTGATGTGTTCTTACAGCTGCTCAGCGCTGTCTGTCCTTTGCCTATCACATGTATGGAAGCGGCATTGGCAGTCTTGAGATTTCTCACTTGGACAGTCAGCAGGTTATGACATTGTGGTTACGAGCTGGAAACCAGGGAAACAACTGGGAGACGGCATCTGTGCAAATCCCTGCTATGAACAATGGACAGGTTTGTACAGTGATGCATTATGGGGAAATACCACTTATTGCCTCCTTTTGAAATCGGAGGTTTTGCCAGCTACTTTGGGAAAATGCCCCTGAGCAGGAATTTGGAAGATATTGCCAGCATTTGACAAAAATGTGAAAATATTATCAATGATCCCACAATTGTACAAAAATAATGTGATTACCAAAATGTCCTCTACAATACTGTAGCTGTTTCTTACAGTAAAATTTATGGCAAAAAATAAACATTAGTTTATCAGTGCTTTTGTTTATTCATTTTCTAATTGCAATGATATATCATTTCATATCATGATACTTTCTTGTGTATTGTATCAAATTGTTTTGTTTGCCTCTATCATGATACATCAGTATTTCAATTAGTAGTCGACAACGAGCCTTCAATTTGGCCTTGACATAATCCAGGCGTGCATTTTAATTATTTCTGCCTTTGTAGATCTACATCACTGGAGTCCGAGGAGATGATTGGAGCGGTGACATTGCTATTGATGACGTGGAACTGAAAACAGGAACATGTGGTAAGGGAGACAACTGTGACAGGAAAGATTAAACCAGAATAAAGAAATATATCTGGGTTTATAGTCACACAAATGTCACCTTTCTTTGCATTTATGCCTTTCATTTGATAAATTGATAAAAAACATTGACTGTTTACTTTGAAAACCCTTGGATTTACAAGTAGACTATTCTACACCACAAAGAACTTTTGCAGAACCCTTTGTAGTTGATTAACACCTGTCAAGATTGCCCGAATTTTGTGATTTCCCCCCCCCCAAGAAACGCCATATCGTCGATTACATTAATTTGTGAATACCATGATACGGAGATGACTTGATGTCAAGCTTTTAATTGATTGTGGAAATCTTGAATGATGATAATTAAGTCACTATATAAATAAACGAAATTTTAAAACCCCACAAAAATTAGTGATTTCACAGTATCATTTTGCATTAAGAATTGTAACATACTATATTAATACAGTCAAACTTTGATCTTTGCGGGACCATCAAAAAATTTGAATCATCGGAACTTTGACTCGGGAATATGCTACCATTGAAATCATGTACAAGAGACAAAATGTGATTCTTAAATGACGAAATACAGGCTAAGAAATCTAATTTAAGATTTATAAATATTGGATTTGTAGTACACCAGTAATAAAAGTAACATGTAAAAACAAACTGCATTGTCTTGATTCTTTAGGTCACAGGTCAAGGTCACTGTTACTATAAATAGAAAATCCGTTTCCACTTTATAGCTTTTAATTGTTTCTGGGATGATTAACAGGATTTGTATTGCTCAACAATACATTGTTGATAACTTGACTAATTTTAAATACAGTTATTTAAAACACTGCTAATAATCACAAACTGCACTATTACTTCCTTCACTCATTCTCCCCTGAAATTTCATAATGAACCAGTCCAACATTTGAATTGGAAGAGTTCAAATGCACTTTAAGGGTGAATGAGTTGAGGATCCCAGTACCACTGCCAAAAACTGTAAAAGACACATTGGAAACTTTTCTCCGACATGACTATATCTATGATGAATTAATTCTGAAATGAAGACCATACCTTGGAGGACTTCTATAAAAACAATAAAGATGAAATAACGTAACCAACAACAGTGTTGGTGTTGGAACACCGTTCGGCTAGACCAGGATTCGAACCCCAGACTGTTATAAGTATTGTTCTAACCAATTGAGCTACCTGGTCAATGCAAATACGTTTACGCTGGCCCAACTGTGCTACTATTTATATTTTAAACAAAATTAAGGGGAGGTTATACTGTATATATGAAAAAATATATCTGCAATAGAACGGGGATCCTTAACTCGTTCACCCCTGAAGACACATCTGAACTTTTCTCGTTCAAAGGTTGGAATAGTTTATTATGAAATTTCAGGGTGAATGAGTTAATATGGTTGAATATTGTTCTCAAACCCTGAATATTGGCTAGGTACCGACAGAGACGTATAATAATGTATTATACGTCTCTGGTACCGAGTCAATGATAAAAATAATTTCCAAAAAAAATAGTTTTGCTCTCTAGCTGGAAACTTGAAAGTGTCAAAATAATTCGGGATTGACAACTGATTTATTTTCTTGCAGGATGCTTTACAATGCCTTGCAGGAATGGTGGAACTTGTACCAATGACAACAGTGCTGTAGGATTCGTCTGCACCTGTGATGCAGGATTCACGGGCGTATTATGTGAAAACCCAGATGGTAAGGGTTCAGAGGGTTTGATGCTTGTCTATCCAACAGGTGTGTCGGGGCTTTGATTTCTGACTCGCTGCGAAAAGCTCAATGAAATGTAAGGAATATACATGAATGCATAATTCGGCAGTAAAATGAACAGGTCTTTTCTAGTATCTCTGAATTCACTGTATTAACTTGTTCAATCCCTGAAGACACATTTGAACTCTTCCAATTCAAAGGTTGGAATAGTTCATTATGAAATTTCAGGGGTGAATGAGTTAACCAAATTATGATCAGTTTGTGGATATTTAATTTAGTGTTATCTTGGGTGACCACCAATATAGCAAGATTAACTCAGTCACCCCTGATATTTCATAATAAACTATTCCACCCTTTGAAATGGACGAGTTCAAATGTGGTTTCAGGAGTGAATGAGTTAATTAAAGAAATTACAAATTATACATTGGATTTAAATTAGCCCTGAAGTATTTACATTTGGTTGTTCATTTTACCAGGGAGTGTTCCTGTGACCTGCACATTTGAAGATGGAGCCTACTGTTTTCTGGAGCAGGTCAATGCTGCAGTGGACATTTTTGATTGGACAATAAAGCAGGTAGGTTTTCAACAATAGACTGTCAACTTGATGGACTGATCACACAAACGGCTCCGGTTACTATAGGGCTGCAACGATGCATTAACATGACAACACAATACGTATCTCCATACTGTGGTCACGATTCGATACGTAGCACAATACATTAGTAACAATAGAAGCAAAGAGAAAAGATGTATTGCAATTTTTTAATGGCAATATTACAACAGTAAATAGACTTGGTCCAAAATAGGCATAATTTTATAAAGTTTCACATAATTCATGAATTTCCAAGTGCATGCCAATCTGGAGCTGTCACGAGCCATGCTTGAACCAATCTGAGCAGATTGAATTCAGAATCGTCAAAACCCTGAATATCCTAGGTGTATCATTACCTCCCATAAAATACTCACTTCTGTGTACTGTACTGTGTTCAAAATATATCACGATATATTGTAGCAGCTCTACTACAGGTGTAGTTATATTTTTATACCTCCCGCAACAAAGTTTGGGGGGTATACTGGAACCACCCTGTCTGGATGTCTGGATGTCCATCTGTCTGGATGTCTGTCGTCCACAGTAAAATTGTCCGAAAAAACTTTATCTTAACCGACAGGCAGATTTCACTGAAACTTCACTTGAATGATCCGTATATATTATGTAGTTGTGCACCGGCATTGTATTTTCAGATTACAACAATTGTTATGGGAGTTACGGTCCTTTCTGCGAAATAATTTGTCTGGAAACCCCAAGGTCAAGGTCACTAGATGATTTATAAACTACTAGCATTTGAGGGGGGTATTCGTTATCCTCCGGATGACAGTTCAAGTGTAAAATTATAATTACAAGGATCACTGTTCCAATGCATCGGAACGTGTTTTTTGTGTCGCCGACATATAGTATTACTTTGTCTGCGTCGTCCGAACCAAGGTTTCCGTACGATAACTTGAGTTACCTTGGGTTGTTTGAACTCACACTTGGTACACATTGCATTTTCATATAGCTCGGACAAGTTCGCATTTCAGAAGTTTACGTGCATTTTTGTTGGAGTTATGCCCTTTTTATTGCCAAACAAGGGCATCGTGTAGTAATTGAAAGAACCTTTTTTTATTTTTAAACAATTCCATTCAAATTTTGTACGGTAATGCTAGAAGCAATCATATATTATTTAGGGGATAGTACGTTGTTTTGAGTGGCTATACTGGCGATTAGAACATGAAATTTGGTTTTGAACTCGAGACCGATAGGTCGAGAGTTTAAATGAAATTTCATGTTCTAATCGCCAGTATAGACAGGAAAAACATTGACTACCCCCAATCTAACACACCTTAACAAATATACTACGCTGATATGTTTAGAAACATTGTATTTCCACGTACAAAAAGTACGTAGTGAAATACTTTGTGACCTGAACTGGCGACGTGTCATTCTGCAGCTGACTGACCAATCGGAAAGAAGCTTTCAAAAGTCGGTCATTTGGCCTCGCCCATACTGGCGAGAGCTTGATCTGTATGTTGACGAGGCAGAATATTTGTATTGTTCATGAACGTCCTGTTTCCAAAGTTTATACGACACATTTGGATTAATATTGACCAAGTTCTTACATTTCCATGTCAGCATGCATACAAATCTGTGATTAATTGTATAGATTTGTGAAGAGTTTTGTGTAAATGCATATGACACATGTGAAATGTTTTATTTGATTTTGGATCTAAATAGATGCCTTCACACGAATGGAACAAACGTTTCAATAATAAAAGAAGGTAAGAACAAGGAATGTGTTCTTTTTACTTTCTAATTCATTCTACAAATGCATTTCATCGGTCGTTTCTGTTCTGTTGCCTATTAGCCTTATCAGCGAGCTGGACGCCTTATTGTTTTGGTTAGAAAAAGGGCGTCGCTTAAGTGCGATGGGAGGAGCTTAACACGATTGATCATGATCTATCGCAGATAAGAACATGGTCCGTATCCAATCAAAATGCGCGTCGCAAACGAATCGTGTTAGAATGGTTTTTCTGTCGAGTTTCAACTTCTTATTAAAGGCGCTGAGCAGGCGACACATCCACTCCCGTGGAGTCCTTGTTCTTGCATGAATTCATCTTTGATAAATCATTCCTGAAATGAAAACCGTACTTTTCACCCCTGAAGACGCATTTGAACTCTTCCCAATTCAAAGGTTGGAATAGTTCATTATTAAACTACAGGGGTGAATGAGTTAATAGGATGAAGTAAACCCCCAGAATAAAAGAATAATAAAGATGAACTCGGTCAACTATAACCTGTAACTGGGTTCAAAGTATAAAATGTTACTGTTGGTCAATCAAGTCAAGTGCACCTTGCCTATTTCAGAATTATTGTATGCTTTAGGCACCTGTCAAAAATTTCGACAGGATGTATTATGGTATGGTGAGCGTCTTTTTCAATACTTTGGTTTCCGCAAGATAACTTGCTTAAATAACATTCAATTTTGATATGCATCTACATTATATAAAAACTGAAGTTAACTTTGAAATTGAGCAAAATCCACACATAATTTATTAGGATTATGTGCTTTGATTGGTAAATTTTCAAACTTCAGTTCCCAGAAGATAGCTTAATTGCTTAAATATTTGATGAAACTTGGTATGCCTGTACATTATACAAAGGTTGAGGCTAATTAAGTTCAAAGTTGAGCAAAAACCACGCATATTAAATTAGTTGACGGTTTCTGCACAATTACTTTGTCAAAATATTTACGCTTTGATTTATAGCAAAATCTGCCAGTAATTAATGTAACATAGAAATACCTCTAGTTTTAATGGTGTTGGATAAATCGATTATTGGCTAAAAGGTGCAATTTCAATTTTTATTCTCATGATTTGAAATATATACAAAGGGAGACCATTCCTATGAAAATCAATTATTTAAGGGTGAAAAGAATATATGAAATATTCCTTAAAGCTTAAGTTGGTCAAGTACAGTATGTTGTTTCCTTTCACCACATTCAAGAAATAGTTCTGAAATTTAACCGTTTCACCACTATAGACCATAATGGACTCGCCCAGATGAATGTATGGGAGAGTACTCGAGTAATTACCTAGGGGTGAAGGGTTAATAAGTAATATAGTACAAATGCTCTTCTTACATTGCCATATTTTCATACACCGAGGTAAAACGATGGATGAGAATGATTTTAGGGAAGTCGCATTGCCACGGGAGCTCGGAGTATATTATTTTCAGCCCTGTGTTACGCTTGCTACTGTTTATTTTTCAGGGAGGCACCCCAAGCTCAAACACTGGACCAGATAATGCCCACACTGGATCAAAATATGCATTTATCGAAGCTTCCTCCCCTAGAATTAGTGGAGATAATGCAATCCTCAGCTCTGAGCAGACTACTTTCCTACGTAGGTCCAAAACTTAGTGTGTTGCGGCAGTTAAGTTTCTCAAACCACGTGTCACCTTTCCGTACGATTTATCTTCTTAAATACAGGTTGTAATATGCCTCTGTTATGGTTTTCGAAACCACACATATGATCCAATTTGTGTCTATTCATACAGTATACCGGGAATATTTTTCTGCAGTTTAATTTTTGCCTTTTTCACCCTCTGTGATGAAGAATTTATCATTACAGCAAATATAAGTAAACAACATAATATACACAGCAATTAAATGTAAAGGGCAAATTAAAAATGGGCAAATATGGATTTTACAGGTGAAGGGCGAAAGTTTGTCTTGGCGAACATTTTTCAATATATAGTAAGAGCCCTTTCCCTTATATTAAGTGCCTCTTCTCTTTTTCGGGCATTGATATAAATGCATTCTTTCCCAAGCAACATAATAATTAAATGTAAAAGGCAGATTTAATGTTGGGTGAAAACATATTTTGCCGTCAAAGCGTGAACATTTCCCTGTATACAGTATCATGTGGCCTGTACAGCAATAGCCACAATCTTTGTTTTGTTCTCTTAATCCTTTCACCCCTGAAGACACATTTGAACTCTTTCAATTCAAAGGTTGGAATGGATCATTATAAAATTTCGGGTGAGATGAGTTAAAAGCGTCCCCTCCAGCCAATTTTTCATGTGCGCTAATTTCTAGGGCTTTCTGTCACAATGTACAATGTATTGATAAACTTGTAAACACAGGCATGTATGCTATTGTAATACAAAATTGAATTTAATATCACTGTATCGCAATATTTTTTAACTTTGCAGATATGCCAATAACCATACACAGGGTTATAACTAGTGGTGGGAGTCGGTTGAAATTTCATAATCGATGGTTGATATATAAAAAAAAAAAAAATAGTAAATCTTTGCTATCCATATTAAAGAAGATACAGTTTGATAACAATTCTGACAACAATTTCTTTTTAACCCATTCACCCCTAAAGTCACATTTGAACCTTACCAAATCAAAGTCCAGTTTAAATAAGTAGGGGAGAATGAGTTAAAATGAATACCTTTTTCCAATGACGATATATCATGATACACTGTAGGTGTATTGACACCCCTACTAATTATGTTAAATACAATAAACGATGTTGGATTACTTCTGCAGTGGGTAAGGCGGATTCCACTGTATTGTTCTTTTATCCACAAGTAACATATTCTGGGTAAAGTATAGGAAACTAATATCCAATCTTTATGCCGTATTTTATGCAAGTGGAAATCCAATTTTACAGTCAATTCTTTTTTTCAGCCATGAATCGATGCCTGCGGTTTTACTTTCACATGAAGGGTACTTCAATTGGGGATCTAATTGTACTGTCCGGCGAGCGAGGTTCTGAAACAACAGTCTGGAGCTTGTCAGGCGCACAAGGAAACGATTGGGTGTACACTGAAGTCAGCTTGCCAACAGCAGCTGATCTTGTGGTAAGTTTGATTGGTAAACTGATACATTTATTTAAGCCACCTAGTACACAGGACCATACCATCAGACTGTAGTATATTAAGCTTAATGTACCCACTGACTCGCCTGTCCGTACCGTATTGAGCATATAATACCCTCACACTATTTACATTGAACTTATTATACACCCCCGTCCCCCCCACCCCTGTCCGTACCATATTACCAGGTAAGCTCAAATTACCCCTCACCCGCAAACCGCACTGTCTACCATATTGAGCTTATTATAGCCTCATATATACCATATCACATTAAGCTTAATATATCCCCAGTCCATACCATGTTGAGTTTATCATACCCAAAATTCAAACCACATGTGTAGCTTAATATACCTTCTGTCCATACCACATGTAGCTTATAATCCCCCTAACCATACCACATGTAGCTTATAATCCCCCAGTCCATACCACATGTAGCTTATAATCCCCCAGTCCATACCACCTGTAGCTTATAATCCCCCTGTCCATACCACATGTAGCTTATAATCCCCCTGTCCATACCACATGTAGCTTATAATCCCCCTGTCCATACCACATGCAGCTTATAATCCCCCTGTCCGTACCACCTGTAGCTTATAATCCCCCTGTCCTTACCACCTGTAGCTTATAATCCCCCAGTCCATACCACCTGTAGCTTATAATCCCCCTGTCCATACCACATTTAGCTTATAATCCCCCAGGCCATACCACATGTAGCTTAATATACACGCCTTATCTGTACCACATTTAGCTTAATATATCCCCCTGTCTGTACAACATTAAGCTTTTAATATAATACATAATACTACGTAGTTTATTGTATAGTACGGTTTGAATCATTCTTTTGCTTGCCAAACTGTACTGATATAATGTATAGTATGAAATGTTCGTTGTGTGTAAACATTCATGGTTTTAGTGGTCGTTTTTGAACCACGAAAATAAATACAGTTTTGAATGATGTTCATGTCTACTGTTTTTAGGTCACCTGAGCTTTAGCTCAAGTGACCTATTGCTATCCGTTTTCGTCCGTCGTCGTCCGTTAACATTTTACATTTCAAACTTAAAGTCAAGTTCTGCTGGGCCGATTGAACTGAAAGTTTGTAGGAATGATCAGCTCATGGTCCTGACAAAGTGAAGATAACATTATACTATTTTTTACTCAAATTGGTACATATTTCAACAACAAATAAATACTGTAGACTCGGGTGACCGTTTAGGCCCATGGGCCTCTTGTTAATATTGGATATCCATGAAAGTTTGTACCACAAAACTATCTAAATGGCCTCAAACCATGAAGGAAAGTACCCATGAACCATTCGTGTTATACAGTAGACAAAATAAGTTTTAATTCATAATTTTGAAGCAAGAATATAGTCATAGCTATTCACATCAATGCAGGGTAGAGTTGAATAAAATTAGATAGGGATCGATGAGAGGGTTAACCCTTAAACCACTGTAGACCATAATGGACTCGTCTAGATCAATGCATGGAAGAGTTAACTTAAGTTGCATAGGGGTGAAAGGGTTAAGAAAGTAGTCGGAACTATATGATTTCCGCGAAGAACTAACTTCCTTCATATGCAACACCACTCATTGGCTGCATGCCTATACCACTACACATCCCTGCCTATCCCCTGTATCTCAGACGTCATTTCCCACTCTGGGATACCCCAATACGCTATCAGCTACCATAGACAACTTGCAATAGTTGGTGTCTGATACTTAGTATAACTGAATTTTCATTGACTATTCACACAGCACATTTTGTTCCTCAAAGTCGCGGCTGTGAACGAACTCAAATCATTCCTATCGGTGAAAAGACTGAAAAATTGTTACCCAACAATTTCTGAACTAGTATTTTAGATTTGTCTATTTAAACTACTTTTTTTGCTGTGTGTAAACTTTTAGTAAACGTGCATTTATTGTATTTTCAAGCTGATAGTGTATTCTCAAATTAAGGGAAAGTTTTACTTTCAAAATGTATTGCATTAATTTCATCACTTAATTATTATGTAAATATACAATTACGGCAAATGACTTTTTTTATGTATCATCAGGTAGGCAAGATAGAATGAAATTACAAATGAAAGATAATCAGCATGTGTAATATTGAAGGAGTTCTTATCATTTAGGACAGAATTGGAATAGGTTTGTCATAGAATAGGTTTGTCATAGAATAGGTTTGTCATATTCAGGGACTTCCATACCACAGCTGTCTAAGCTCCATCATTAGGAGGAAGCGTAAGACTCATCATTTTGACAAAAAGTTATCAATCTCCCTCAAAACTTCCTCAGTCAAGTTCAAACTTGCACAAACTCAAAATCTACATCCTGTGGTCAAAGGATCTCCTAATCACTGCGGGGTATGTGTAATGATCATAACAGGTGTATGTCAGGTGTATGCCAATCAAATGAATGCTTATTGGAGATATTTTGATACATAAAAATTGAAAGATAAATTGAGCAAAGCAGTTTTGGTCACATTTTGTACACTTTCTCCCTCATTTGAAATGTGGAATGAGGGAGATCTCATTGAAATGGTTAAAATTTAGGCGGTTACTTGCCCGACTACGTGGGTTTTAGATTTGTTAGTTAATTGTATAGGGTTGGGTTTCAGATATGCTGGTTTCCTTCCACGTTCAAAAGCCCTTGGCTCTTTCATCTGGACCAACAGTGATTAATATAAGTTAAGAATGTATTTCATTATTGTTGAATGTATTTCATTATTGTTGAAAATGTTTTTAAGTTTATAAATAGTCGGTCAAACCAGTTAGGAAAAAATAGAAAGGGTTTGTGTAAATTAATGTTCTTATTTTTTTAAGGACGACTTAGTAATGACCTTTCTATTACTTATTGCCTGGATATTTAAACAGTGAAATATCCTGTTCCTTTTTGTATTTTGCAGATTGCGATTGAGGGTGTGCGAGGGAGCGACTGGAGTGGAGACATTGCTATAGACGATCTGGAGCTTAGTGCCGGACTTTGTAAGTTTATTTTACCTTCACCTAGAACTGTTTGTAATACTTTAGATAGAAAGAAAGTATGCCTGTAATTTAAGGTGTTTATACAAAATATGCCTGTAATTTAAGGTGTTTATACAAAATATGCCTGTGATTTAAGGTATATCCCAAATTTGCCTGTAATTTAAGATATAAACAAAACATGCATTCAATTTGTGGTGTTTTTCCCAATCTAATTAAAATTAGATCTTTGCATCACACTCATTTATTGATGTGTTGCATGGAAGGTCTTGCATTATTCAAATTAAACTGTCATAATTCTTAGACCGTTAATCATACAGACTGCATCGATGGATTTTGATGTGTACCTGTATCTGCATCATCCACACAAATGCTGTGCTGTATGTCATAATGAGGTCACTGTGATGTGGATTTCAAGGTCAGAGGTCAAGTGTCCAAAACCTGGAAAGCATCATCTGTCTCATTAATTCAAACCATTCCAAATAGGTTGATGAAACTTGAATCGTACGTGTATTGCTCACAGAATGTGTACACTGTTCCACAATTAAGTTTATGTTTAACTTGAGTAAAATGTTGTCAGTCATTTTTTAACATACTGCTATCAGTGTTCTTTACCTCCATGTCGAAGGTTAAATATTAACAAGTTTCAGGTAACAGATCAGGTAACAGATTAAGCAGTAATTTTCACAAAAAAAAGTTCAACCCTTTCACCTCCGTAGACTATTATGGACTGATCCAGATCAATGCATGGGAGTAACTTAAGTAATGTGTTTTTAGCTACCAAAAATTAGGTTGACTCCTTGGTTTAAAGAGAAGAGTCTAATCGACATGTGTTTAGACCATGACCACTGAAATTGCTGAAGGTCAAGGGTCAACTGAAAGCCCTATGAAATGTTAACCCAGGGAGTTTACTTCATTTCATCCCATTTTTGTTAGGACATCTGATAGTCCTAAATTTCGTTTTCAGTTATAATCTAAGAATCCAAAAGAACTTATTTTTCTGAAATTTAACATGCATGGTGATACAATGTTATATGTAGATGTGCAATAGAGCTTTGAAAAGTTGTCAAGGTCACTGTAGCTAAAAATAGACTATGGGGAGGGGCTACAGTTCGGTATATTGCAGGGCATTAATTGCTGACCTGTCAGCGTTAGAGTTGCTTTTTCAAGATTTTACTGCCATTGACCGACAGTGGAAAATAATTCCTCCCCAAAGTATTTACATACAGTTTTAAGGCCCGACACAAAAATCTATATTTCCTGTAACATGTTGGAAAAATGTAGGTAAGGTAGGCACACATTATTAGGGTAAGTAGGGTTATCGGAAACACCAAATTTTCTTTTTTGGCATAAGATTTTGACTTAATGATTATAAAGTTGGGCCGTAGCTGTAAAATATTTAACAACTTTTATTTCTTTATTTTTAGGTTGATGACTTTGTTCCTTTAGAGGATGGATAAAGGAAATCCAAATGGAAATGGAAATGCTGACATTATATTCATATCTATATATAACGCTTAAGTGCTGTTTTGAATTTTTTTAAATAAATCCTATTAATGTTGATCAAACAGGTTTGTTATTCACTGCCTTAATATTGTTAAGAAATTTTAAAGAGTAAAGACAAGGTAATTTTATTCCGTTAAAAAGTGGCTTTTTGTTTTTTGTTTTATCAACATCCCGTCTGGATTGTATCGGTTCACCAACTACAAGTCTTAAAATAAACTGATATATTTTACAACAATTATGAAACAAGTTATTACAACTTATATTGATCAATGTTATTGGCCCTGATGTTAGCGCATGAGATCTTAATGTGGGAGAAAACTGGAGTACCCGGAGAAAACCCACATGATCAGGCAGGTAACCCAATACCTTTTCACATCTGCCCTTGGAATCGAACCCTGACCGCCTTGATGAAAGGCGAGTGTGTTATCCACTCTGCCACAGGACCACCCGGATGTCTTCTAATTTAATTCAGCCATTATGTAATCCGGTGTGTGATTAATTTTCCTTCTGCTTGACGTTCAACATTAACCCTCTCAACACTGTAGATCAGAATGGACTCATCCACATCAATGCAGGGTAGAGTTAAATAAAATTAGATAGGGATCGATGAGAGGGTTAACCCTTTCACCACTGTAGACCATAATGGACTCGTCCAGATCAATGAATGGAAGAGTTTACTTAAGTTGCATAGGGGTGAAAGGGAAAAGAAACTAGTTGTAAGGATCAATGTTCCCATTGCCAGTATAATGTCTTTGGGTGGAATGATGTGTTGGATGCCTTTGGCATGGTATTTCAGTGAGGTAGTACTCTAAAGTTGGCATCAGATCCAACATACCCAGGCCTGTATTCATGATATCGTTCTCATGCTCAAGCATTGTTTTTGTACACGGGCCTTATTTCTTGTTTCAGCGATAAATTGAGAAATCTTATATTTTCAAAAATTTCGAAAATGTTTAAGACAAAGCTGAATACTGTTTTACATGATTTAAGTGAGTTACGAGAAAGCTGGTTTGAGCATGAGAACGTTTCATGAATATGGGGCCGGGTATGTTGGATCTGATGCCACTTCTACCTCACTGAAATACCATGCCAAAGGCATCCAACACATCATTCCACCCGTCTTGTGAGGTGGTGGAACTGATGGCAATACACTGTCGTCGTTCACTCGGATAAGACTGTATCCAGCATAATGCGGTATCGGTCGCTCCATAAGAGTACTCCAGACGTTAATTAAGTATGCTAGGGTCGTCTCGATGACGTCAAATGCAGCAGACAAATCCAGCATGGCAAACACCGCTCTGCACTTGTTATCCAATTCGGAAACTATGTCATTATGTACACGTAGGAGGGCCGTCTCAGTATAGTGTTCAATGCGGTAAGCCGATTGCAGGTTGTCATGGAGACTGTTTGCATGGAGATGAACCTCTAAACGCCGGGACACAACCTTTCGCTGTAATATACATCGTTGTAAGCTTATATTTCATTTACTTATAATGTCCAACCCAGTTGCGCATAAAATGATAAAAAGTCCATTATTCACACATTGATGAGTTGTGGTGGTATATTCCGTCTTTGCATATTGCAGAGTTATCTTCTGTTGAGAGCAGGTATTGATTGTTACGTCATTTGTTTGTGAGAGTAACGTCATTAATTTTTGAGAAAACGACGTAATTTTCTCACACGAACAAATGACGTAACAATCAATACCTGCTCTCAAGAGAAGATAACTCTGCAATACGCAAAGACGGAATAGTTCATGTTGCGCGCTCACACATTATACTTGACAAAAACAGCTCTCTCTATATGAAACCCACGTATATTTTTTACACGCATACCGTTTAAAGTTCGCACTTGTTGATTTGGTCTCAAATGACCTGTAAAAGTCGCATAATTTAAAACACATGCGATGTACATGGTACTTATTGTAAAAAGAGGCCCGGAATTTGGACCTGTTGGTAATGCTATGGTTTAAAGCTGTTAAGGTTCATTGTTGTAGCAATCACTTCCGGTAGACTGTTCCATGTTGTTATTGTTCCATTGCTGAAGACATTTTTGTTTACTTCAAGGCGAAACGGTTTCTTGTACAGCTCCTTTGGATGCCCCCTGGTCCCCACATTCTATGCCAGTTTAAACATATATTCATGATCTACATGGTCGATATTATTTCGGATCTTATAGATTTCGACTAGGTCGGCTCTTCCCCTTCTATACTAGAGTGTAGGCAGTCCCAGTTTTCGCAGCCTTTCATCATATGGTAGATTTGATATATTCTTGATCCGTTTTGTATCCCTTCTTTGCACATTTTCGATGGAGATTTTGTCTATGATAAAATTTGGGGACCATACAGGTGTTCCATACTCTAAATGTGGTCTGACGAGTGATTTGTACAATAGAGTAAACATAACTGCGTCCATGTATGTGAAAGGACGGAAGATAGTACCCAGGATTCTGTTGGCCTTTGTAACCGTTATATTGACATTGTCTGAAAATCTCAATTTGTTGTCTATGGTGATGCCAAGACCCTTCTCGTTTTCTATTTTCTCTGTCTGTTGTACTATCTGGAAAACAAAGATTGTAGATGTGGTTACCTCCCCTGAATTTTCCAATTTCCATGTGTTTACACTTGTCGGTGTTTAATTTCATTAACCAGTCGTCTGTCCACTTGCATATGTTGTCTATGTTGTCCTGAAGCGAACCATCCTTAAGGAAAAGTTTGAATATAATTTATTGTAGTCTGCAAAAAGTTTGTACACGCTGTCGCCGTGCGTGACTGATATGTCAACACCCGATATCGAGACTTACTTGGAAATAAGGCTTATGATACAAAGACTAAGGCTTATGATACAAAGACATTAATTAACTCGCGGGAAGACATTGACATACGATCAGACGACTTCAGGAAGGTCGTATATTAGGCGCGTCGAATGCAGACTGATGCGTTTTGTTTACCGACCTCACCTGTACATTTCACGTTCTTACACTAGTTCACAAGCTCGGGTCGCTACGATTTGTGGTCGAGCGAGTTACGCTCTGTAAGGTAAATCATTTCACAAATGCTACAACAAATACCTCTGTGAAAATAGTGTTTTATAAAATGTCAAGATCCCTACAAAATGCTACCATGCGATAGTATAGCCTATGGTTACATATGTAACCCGACATGTAAATATTCCAGGCGTAAGCGCGCTATGGCATGATGTCCAAAGTGTACGTGATTCAGAGTAATTTTGATCTATAAAAGAACAGTAAATTGACCGTTTTAATATCATAAATTAATTTGTTTCCGTCGTTTTTGGTAAAGTAAAGAAATAACTCGTTGCATAAGTTCTATCCCTCTACAAAAAGTTCCGTTTGTTTTCAAGGTAGACAACTCTCATCAGGATCATAACAAAATGACGAGATAAATGTCACAAGCGGTTGCTATTTTGAAAATGAATTATAGTGTACAGTGTATAAAATTACTGTTATTTTGACACTAAATATTAATGACAAAATACGACCTACCTCTTCAAATGGAAGAGGGTCTTTGATCCAAGGGAGACAACCTGTACCGCGTATGTCATTGTGGACTTACGGTTATTTAATAAACTACAAATAAAGACATTTATAACGGTTACTACAAACTGTTCGCTAAAAATCATCGTTACCAAACTATACAAAGACTTGGAACAAAATGGCGGGAAAATTCAAATTTGAATTAATTGAAACATTCAATTAATTTACTGAATCTGTTTTACATGTTACAAATGTACATTACCGATGTATATGGTTTATACAAATATAAAAACCATAGAAAATGCGATGTACTCACAATTATTGTGGTCTGTAGTCAAAAAGATCAAAACCATGTAAGTTTGGAATTCCGTCTACACAGGCTGCAAACTTGTACAGGCTTAAAAATACCTTAACCCCTGACCCCAGTTGGACAGGTGTACATCTAAACTAAAAATAGATCACTGTCATATATATATAATTATGACAAGTGCTCGTATACAAGTTGCACTTATTAAGTATTGATAAAAACAACTAAATAACATGAACAATACATTGTCAATAATGACACTGTTACATAATGGACCAGATTTAACGCAAGTTTCCAGATATGATAACTTCCACCTGAAGTTGTGCATCCAGGTATTATTTTTTAAGCCGCTCTTGGCGAGAGCCGAGCGGCTTATTAATTAGGTCCAGAGAACGAAAGACAAGACAAGACATGCTTCCGCTATATAGTTTCGTTATCGTAAATAGAAAGTAGAATCTCTGACACTTCTGATACTCTTCTCCAAATAATAATCCATACTTTAAATAATTGCTGAAAACAAAATGTTTATCTCCGGTGCATTCTACGAGTGTTGTGGTGGTGAAATTCGTGCACTAGGTTTGAGCGTTTTAGCAACTCGGATTGCGGTCTGGGGAGTGTTACGCACATGTGAAGACTGTCAAACATTGACACTGTCTGTAGAAGGAAGAAGTAAATATATAAACTTATAAACCGTATGAGTGATGAAGAATAACCTCTATTTTGATGTTTGAAACGGTAACGTATATATGCCATATCGTGCTTAGGTTGATAACGGTAGACTAATGGCTCCGAGACGAGACGATATGTGAACTGTGTATGCTTATCAAACATTTTTGTAACACAGCATGCTATTTCTAGTGTATTTATTTATGAAAGTGTAACAATTTAAGAGCATGACACAACTGCCGCTGCTGTTTGACAAGAATTGGCGCCGTGTCAAAATAGTATCCAATTGGGTGTAAGGGAAATAACTCTAACGTTGGTAAAGTCGCATTGGGAAATATACCAAGAACATTTGTGAGATTTTGTATATTCAATGACGGTAAATATAGTCGCTACAAATATTAATAATTTTCACTAATATGAATAAAAAATAGATAAAAATAAAAGGAGTACAATGTCTCTTTTCTCCAAGCATGTTTTCCCACTGCTGTTTCACCCCTTCATTTCACAAGCAAAAAATGCACCTATTCTTTATTATCCATTCACCGATTGCCATTCTGCACGTAAACGCTCATGTCACATCATTGGAGGATGCTAATTAATGAAAATTACAACAATGCGTCACACTTAAAGAGGGTGAAAAAAGAGGAGAGGGAGAAATGTTTTTAAGGCATCATTTAAGAGGTGATTGATTTTGAAAATCCTAAACGCAACATCATCAGATGACCTGATTTTCAACTAGCAGAATACAGAACACATATCTGAGTTATTATAGTAGATTTTTATGCTCAACGTGTCACTGAAGCAATTAAATTTAAAGTGGTGAGCGGCTGTAATGTCACACTGACATAATTCTAGTTTCATTCTGATCCTTGTTTTACAAAGTTATGGCCCTTGGTTGAAAAATCCTTGTCCGGTCAAATCCTCCAGAGCAGGGATGTGTACACATCCCTGTCCAGAACTATGGCGCCAATTTCAACGGAAGGTAACGTATGGTAACTGCCCCGTGACATTGTGCATCCAAGTAGTACGTTTTCATTCCGACCCTTTAAAAAGGAGTTATGGCCCTTTTTTGAAAAAACCTGTCTGCCTCATAAATTACTGGGCCGATTTCAATGAAATATTACAGACATTGTAATTACCCCTTGATGTCGTGACCATTTTTAAGGAGTTATGGCCCTTTGTTAAAAATATTTGACTTGACAACTCTTCCTTTACTACTAGGACGATTTAAGCAAAACCGGTTCGCCTAGGCTGACAAGATTTGGTATAGGGTGGAGTACAGGAAGCATGTCGGTGACCTTTATACTTCAATGATTACTGATGGGAGACTATGGATTGCTTTCGATGCTTTGCCTTTGTTATCCTTTAGCTTGCACTAACATTTTGCTTACAGTTCTAGTTATTATTTTGTTTTAACTATTCCGTCTTTGCGTATTGCAGAGTTATCTTCTCTTGTGAACAGGTATTGATTGTTACGTCATTGGTTTGTGTGAGAAAATTACGTCGTTTTCTCAAAAATTGATGACGTTACTCTCACAAACCAATGACGTAACAATCGATACCTGCTCACAAGAGAAGATAACTCTGCAATACGCAAAGACGGAATTGCCCATTCATTAAACAAATTATGAAGGAATATTACATTAGTTTATATTAACTCTTAAAAAATAAAGCAAGGGAAAATATCCTTGTCCGACTCCCCACACACACACATTTGATTTGTGACCTTGAAAGAAGGTCAAGGTCATCAAAGTTTACAAAACTGATATCCATTCACATGAGCAACCTACTTGCCAAAAATCAAGACCCAAGGACCTTTCGTTATGAGGAAAAGTCGAAAGAAAGCTATGTTTTTCCTTTTTTGGATCAAGTGTTCTATGACAAATTTACTGGTTGTCATTTTTTTGGAAATTCCAAATATTTTAGGCAAGTATGCAAAATAGCCTCGTTTTAGAACTAGGTTAATTAACGTGTCAGAAATGAAAATTTTCTCATTAGTAACGAAATTTCACATACTTTTCTGCTTAAATCTTCAATAAAAAGAACAATTCCTTCTTTACATAGTGTAATATTTGGTATCAAAATAACAGTTGGAATATGTTACACACAATATTCACTACTGCATGCATGAAGCATTACTTTTTCCTTAAAATGCATTAAACTTACATTAAAAAATACCTATTAACTTATTGAAATACATCCTTAAAATTTGTAAACGAAAAGTAATGACAAAAGCTACAAATCATTAGATACTTCTAAAATTTATTGAAATCTATAGCCGACATCATCAATAACTTATTAAAATGTAACATACAAATCGGTGCAAATGTTAATGCCAATTAAAATACATTAATGTTTGTAATGGAAAAGTTTTAATGACAATTTAATGCACATCAAACTTAGGTTTTAATGATCATTAAATTAATTTTCACTAATTTAATGTTGTAAAATGACTAAACTAAATTAGGTTAACGTTCATTCAGGAAATATTAATGACCATAAATAATTATATTTATTATTATATAATTATTGGACAGTCACTTATAAGACAGTTACAGGTATCTTATGGGAGAGTTATATGTAATGACTCTATAATGCCCTAATTGATTACCGATTACTGTATATATTGACAGGTATTCTGACACAATTGAAGGATGATTTTGTGATTTGCAGTCTATATTATGGGTTCNTTTGATGGTCAATAACTATAATTAAAACATAGCTGTGATGTCATCCATTGTTCTTTCTGTACTTTAACTGCGTTAGTATGGGAACATTACCTGCAAATGTCCCATATGTTACCTTTGGCTGTCTTATATGTGACTCTCTTATATAATTATTGGACAGTCACTTATAAGACAGTTACAGGTATCTTATGGGAGAGTTATATGTAATGACTCTATAATGCCCTAATTGATTACCGATTACTGTATATATTGACAGGTATTCTGACACAATTGAAGGATGATTTTGTGATTTGCAGTCTATATTATGGGTTCTGAAAGTTATTCCTGTTTCTAAGATTATAGTTAGAGAAGTTTGACACAATAGGTGGTAGAAGAGATTTTAGAAATGAGGGAGCATTATCATGATAAANGGTTTATTATTTGTTTAATATCGTGTAAATTTTTGGAAGAGTGTGCTAATGCGGTGTCGTCAGCAAAAAGTCTAGTCATTGTGTATTTGAAATATCGTTGATGTATACAAGAAAAAGAAGTGGCCCTAACACTGAACCTTGAAGAACCCCGGCTTTGATAGATACTTCAGAAGATATATCATTTTTTTGGTACTACTGACGGGCGTCTGTTACTTAAGTAGTTTTTAATCCAATCTAAAAGTTTGCCTTTTATCCCGTATTTTTTCTAATTTAATTAGAAATGTGTAACACTTGTCTATAATACATGTGATATAACTTGTTTCTGTGATAGTAAATATATATGTATGTAAACAGTATAAAACAATTAATAAAAGTTCCTCATAATGTATGTGAAAGTTAAGATAATTATAAGTTTATAACCAGTTGAAGCAATCCATATTTTTTTCTTACATGTCTGTGATAGTTAACACAAGGTTATGACTAGCCTGAAACAATAATTAAAAATTGATAACCTTACTTGTGATAGTAATACAAGTTTTATAGCCAGTCTGAAACAAGTGATATATAATCAAGCAGTTTTAAACAATGTTGTTTTTCTGTTACATGTCTGTGAAAGATAACACAAATTTATAACCAGCCTGAAGCAATGATTAAAAATTCATAACCTTAGGTCATTTATGTAGACTTTGTAGTCATAGTTGTAGTGATAGTAAATACAGGTGTAATTATTGACACTGAAGATGGGTCTGACACAACGTTAGTACACATGTACATGCAATGCTCATGATCTGTGAAAGTAAGTATTTGTGTACTACCAATCTGAAACAATAAATTAATGTCCATAACCTATAGTAAATTTGTTATTTTATATTCTTATGAATTGCATGTGTAATAATTGTGAAAATTGATGTAATATGTCTGCGATAATATAAACATTTAATCCACATAAATTTATTGTTAAAAAGAGTTTCCATAAGTAATTTTACAAGCATTGTTTTGAGTGTTTGAATTCTGGAATCCGCTATCAAAGGCTTCTGATCGTTTTTGTAGGTGTTGTAATTCAATTTAATAAAATTACTGAAATTAAAAGAAAATCAGGAAAGACAATACAGATCTAAACATTTTAATGACTAAATAGTAAGTTATACATGCAGGAATTATTTTCCTTCCGTTGTGAAATACATAGTATTAACCCTTTCTCCACCAATTACCCCTATATACCTCCTATTTCTTTTTAAAATAATGTAAATCCCGCTACAACTAGTCGTATATTTGTTGACACTGAACTTCTACTTTCACTTTCACATACTTCATTTCCGGTTAAAAAATACGCAACTCAGCCAGCGATCCATGCCCCTGTGAACTCAGCGGCTACCGATTAACTCCTATACCGTGCACAGCTGCCGTTTGCCGGACTCGTGATATGTAACAAATATGGCTGCCGTAGAAGTTTCGCTATGCTCGAGACAAACTTTCGACTCTAATGGACTATAAAAGTTCAAACAGTATGATTAAATGGAATGCACATGCCAGGTATGATGTTATGTCAACACGCTGAACAATCACAATATCAAGAAACTCATAAAAAAGAAACATCGTTATTATATGAAGGCCAAACAATCGGGCAGTAAAGAACTTTGGAACAAATATAAAAGAGAAAAAAGGGAAACTCAGAAAACCATTAGGAAATCACATTTGGTCTATGTAAACACTGTGCTAGAAACATCTTTAACTACTGGAAATAGGAAAACATTCTGGAAATATGTGAAATCGAAAAAAAAGGATAACATCGGAGTAGCACCCCTACTTAAAGACGGAATATTACATCAAGGAAGTAGTGAGAAAGCCAACATCTTGAACGATCAGTTTACGTCAGTATTCACAAAGGAAGATAAAGAAGAGATTCTCCCAGATTTGGGTGCCAAATATGCTGACATTAAAGATCTAACCATCACAACGGAAGGTGTACATGTGGAAAAGCTTTTGTCTAACTTGATAGTAAGTAAGGCTAGTGGACCAGACGGCATACCTAATATAATACTGAAGCATTGTTCTACACAGTTAGCGCCGGCCATAGCACATATCTTCAGATCAAGTTTAGAGTCAGGATCAGTGCCATCAGAGTGGAGAAGTGCTTACATCTCACCGATTTTCAAAAAGGGAAATAAACATGAAGCAGGAAATTATAGACCGGTGTCCCTTACTTGTGTGTGCTGCAAATTGCTTGAGCATATAATCGTGCGTCACATCAGAAACCATCTAGATGACCATCATATACTTACACCACTGCAGCATGGTTTTCGTTCGGGACACAGCTGTGAAACACAATTAATTAGTACATCGCACGATATATTGGGAAACTTTGACGACAAAATTCAGACGGACATCATTATTTTAGACTTTAGTAAGGCTTTCGACACTGTACCTCATAGGAAATTACTTCACAAATTAGAACATTTCGGAATCACTGGAAAACTACACAACTGGCTCCATTCATTTCTAGAAGGTAGGAAACAACGAGTAGTAGTGGAAGGGGAACAGTCATCTGAGGCCAAAGTCATATCCGGTGTTCCACAAGGAACGGTCCTCGGGCCGATGATGTTCCTCTGTTTTATCAACGACATAACATCAGTCGTGCATTCAACAATCCGTCTGTTTGCAGACGATTGTCTGCTTTACAGACGGATCCGGAACCAGCAGGACCAAATCGAACTACAACGTGATCTGGATGCATTGCAGCTGTGGGCATCAACATGGGGAATGCGTTTTAATGTTAAAAAATGTCATGTAATGAGAGTGAGTCGGTCTAAACAACAGCATGAACACTTTTACTCGTTAAACAACCAAATTCTACAGCAAGTTTCGGACAGTCCCTATTTAGGCCTTACTTTTAGTGAAGATTTGAAATTCAGCACCCATATCAACAAAACTGCCAGAAAAGCTAATTCCACCCTCGGATTTCTTCGCCGCAACCTTAAACACAGCCCTGAATCCCTAAAGAAAACAGCTTACATCGCACTAATTCGTTCGGTTTTAGAATACAGTGACACAGTCTGGGATCCAGCGAACCAGAAAGAGACAGATACCATTGAATCGGTTCAACGACGTGCAGCCAGATTTATATATAACAACTATGGACGGAAATCAAGTGTAACTAAAATGTTAGCAAATTTAGGACTCAAACCACTAGCAGAAAGACGCAGGGAACATCGGCTAGTGTTGTTTTACAAAATTATTTCAGGCTTGGTGGCAATACCTCCGGACGATTATTTAACTCCAAATTCACAAAGAACTCGCCAAAAGCATACCAAAACTTACCAAATCATACCTGCAAATTCGGACCTTTTTAAAAATATTTTTTTTCCAAGGACAGTCAAGGATTGGAACAGTTTAGACCCGGGTCTTGTTTCGGCTGATAAGTTGACCACTTTCAAAAGAACTTTGTGCCTTGACTGAGCGTACATCCCGTGGACAGCTATCTTCTATCAGAAGGAGTCCATGTATTTATACAGATACAGAATCGTTTTGAGTATAAACGTGTTTCCCGTAAAAATACAGATTACACCTAACGGTGGACTTGTCGTCTGCTCATAGTCATACACATT
Organism: Mizuhopecten yessoensis; assembly: GCF_002113885.1. Taxonomy (NCBI): domain Eukaryota; kingdom Metazoa; phylum Mollusca; class Bivalvia; order Pectinida; family Pectinidae; genus Mizuhopecten; species Mizuhopecten yessoensis. The sequence continues at coordinate 311,545 of NW_018405455.1, forward strand.
GATTGGTTCAATATGCAGTATTCACCTCGCATTTAAAAAATTGTATCGTTAATTTACAGACTCACAACATAATACTACGATCTTATTTGGATGGAATACTTGTATCATGTTACAATTTGATGAAATACAACAATATGAGATAATTTACACCCGAATTCCCGTAACAATAAGAGTACAGATTTCGGTGTTCATATCGGACTTAGTACTAATATTAATACCCGGCCTCCTCTGCTCCGGCACGTGTGCTATTGTTTACCAGGGGCCTGTTCGTTGATAAATGTAACAATTTCGGGTATAAATCCTGGCGGACCTGCAAATGTGTATGTAGGCCTTGCAAGGCTTTCTCAAGGCTCGCCTGAAAGCAGCATCAGATTATTAGGTACGACTTTATTTAATAAACGAACAACAGTGGTCCGATCGGTTTGATGTTTAAACGAAAACGGCCCAGGTGTTACTATAATTTGCACTACGATATTGAATGCCCGATACGCAATACGGAAATGACGACACGGTGTACATGCACATTTCGATCAAGATAATTGAGTCCGAGCTGTACTTTTTCCGGAAGTACGTCACGAAAATGGACGCTGATGACGATGTGTGGAGCCACCTTAATGAATCTGTATACATGTGGGATTGAAGGAAAAGCTTGGACGGTAATTAGAAACCTACATTCCAAAACAACAAGTAAAGTCAAATGGAACGGAGAATACTCATCTAGCTTCACCATACATCAGGGAGTCCGACAAGGGGGATTAATAAGTACCGATTTATACAAAGTCTACATAAATGATCTACTTAATCGCCTTCAAAATACGGAACAAGGTGCTAGAATAGGAAGAATAGACTGCTCAGCTCCAACTTGTGCAGATGATGTAACATTACTATGCCACTCTACAGATCAGCTTCCTACAGTAAGCGGGAGAGATACATCCTACAGCCAGCCAAAAGCGCTGTACAAATAGTCTACCCAAACAAAAGACGACATACTAGTGAACAAATATTAAATCTGGGAGGAGAGAAAATCAAAGAGCAAGACAAACTTACCCATCTGGGGCTAATACGGGATACAAAATCCACAACTGTCGCTACAATAGACGACAATATACAGAAAACAAGGCGCCGAATGTACAGTCTTATGAAACCCGGCTTGCATGGAGAAAATGGCCTAGACCCGGTTACTTGTATAAAGCTGCTGAAAGTATATGTACTACCGATTCCATTGTATGGGTTAGAGGTATGCCTACCATCTGTCACTCAAGTTAAGAGACTAGAGATATTCCAGAAAAAGATTCTGAAGCAGCTCCTATCACTGCCTGTTACAACAGCGGACCCTGCGATATACATTCTAACAGGATTACGTCCGATTGAAGCACAGATACACAACAGAGCGCTATCTCTGTTCGGATCTATCTCACGACTACCTCATACAAGTACTGAGAAAAGAATAGCATACAGACAACTTAAGACAAAAAGTCTACAGTCACGTAGCTGGTTTTTGGAGTTAAAACAACTAACTCTAAGATACAGTCTACCAGACCCCCTCTCCATTCTCGAGAACCCAGTATCTGCTGCAGGATAGAAACGTCAAGTTCAGATTAGCATAGATAACTATTGGAAGGAAATGATAATTCCACATGCAAGAATGTATAGCTCTCTGGATCATCTAAGTGTTGATGCCTACAAACAGGGAACACATCACCCAGTCCTGGATACAGTACCTGGTAATCTAAGGGACGTAACCAGACTCAACACAAAGCTCAAACTCGCAACCGGAACCTATATATTCTACAAAGTAATAACAAAGCGTTTAACCAAAACATGGTAAAAGGAACCTGTCTATTATGCGAAGATACTGGCGAGACGAAAGAACACTTTATACTCCATTGTATACGTAAGGCCCTACAGGAAGTAAGAACGCAGCCATTGAAGCAACTTTTGGATATTGCGCAATCCTTGCTAGGCAATACGGCAGATTTTAACAATGACGCAGTCATGCTCCAACTAGTCATCGATGGTAGCTACATGTATCTGCTTCAGCCTGTAACAAACTCTAGTGCAAACGAATTCGTCAATTATCATACTAGGCGCCTTTGTTACAAACACCATATCGAACGGTTCAAGAAGTGGAGGTGTATTTTAAACAGTGTTAAAACCAGTGACTATTTTAATACTCCTAACAGAGGTTCTTCTACAAAGGAGGAAAATAACGATACAGAATACAGAATACATGGCGGTCGTTTCTATTTTTTCCCAAAGACGGACTTGGTTAATTTCGTGAAAGATTTTTTTTCATCGGTAAGGATTCGTTTTTTCAATAATTATGTACTTTTTTGATAACATTATATTCATATGAGGCGTAAATTATATGTAATCTTACAGATTAACACTTTCGATGTTGCTCCATTAGTTGGCATAGGACCGCTTCGTAGCTCTGACGACGCAATATATAAAAAAAAATCTCGTCGTCAGAAAGCTACGTTATCGCAGCTATATCGGACTATGTAAGCTTTCAGCATACGAATCTTGGTAATTACACACTTCAACATCTCACATTATGATTTAAAACAGCATACGTGTAGGATGACACAATCTCATAAAATATAACAATCTCAAAGTATTCAATGTGAAATTCGTGTACAATAATGGAACAATAATATTGTCACTTTCTAACTTTTACATGTACAAGACATGATCACACAAATATAGATATCCTTCATTCACTGACCATATGTAACTAGTGATCATAGGTTTGTGTAATTCTTGCCTTCTTAAGTTTTATGTACTTTAAATAATGATCTAGATCTGCATCAATAATGGGGACATTGTAATAAACAGCATCATGACAACACACACAAATATTTTGTATCTAATTTTGATGATTGACAAGTTTGCATTTTTGGATTCTCGTGTGAAGGTCAGTGTCGTCCTTAATTACTAAAATAGAAAGCTTTTGTGACAGCCAGAAGGCAGGAGGGCATTCATGTCGTTCAAACTTCTAAATTTATTTTTATTATTTGAAGATGATATATAAAACAAAATCACTTATAAGAATTTGGATATTATATAAGTTAATTCTATTGTAACCTTATTATACCCTTACTTTGAAAGAAGTAGGGGGTAACCGTATATATAGTAGTTGCCCTCTCCGTCCCTCAAGGTTTCCGAAGCATATCTCCACAACTGTTTCATGTATGAACTTGAGACTTGGCATGTACGCACATCATGAGGATGCACAGTATCGCATACCAAATTGAGGTCACTGCAACCTAGCTCCTTTGACTGTTTGGTCGCCTCTCAATTGAGGTTACCACAACCTCTTTTGACCTTTGATGTTTAGATGCAGAAATCAAGTTTCTATAATATATCTAGGCCCCTATTTCATGTATGTACTTCTGACTTGTGTATGCAGTACATCATGAGAAGACGCCGTGCAGGTGTACATGTGTCACCTATGAAAAGGACATGAGAAAAGCAGTGCATGTACATGTGTTGGATACAAAAATAATATATGCAGGGAGCAGGGGGATCTGACCTATCAGAAGATAGCAGTCCTGTTCATATGTACAGATTATCTGGTTGCGGTCAATTTGACTGGAGTTTATGTAAATGAACTTGGTGGTAAATTTTTATCATATCTTACTGATACATACTTGATTAATTGTGCAGAGCCAATCAGAATGCAGAAATCTCGGTAGTTATATATGTGCAGAATCTGGTGTGGGGAGACCTGAAGAGTTGTTTCCCGGAGATAAATCATGTTTCCCGACGGAAACATGATTTATCGAGGGGGAACAACTCTTCAAGTATCCCTTACACAAGCAGGGCAATAACTGTTTTATTATTCCTAAATCCCATCTGTGGAGTCTGTGTTATATATGTCGCCGTTTGTAACATCGCTTTTGATTGGTTGATACAGAGGTGTAATAATTTCTAAGAGAAAAGAGTCCATCAATAAAAGTGGATTTCCACAGGGATTGTGTGTAGTAGATTAAATTATAAGGATTGACTTGAATATGTTTTTTATGTTGATGTTTAATCCTTAAATAACAAAAATACATCAACATTAGGCAATGTAACGTGCCCCTGTGTTGTCACTGTTGTGTTTGTTACCTGTTCGCCCTTATTTCATTAGGTCTGGTAGCATATATATACTACAAATACCTATCACTGTCAGTGTTTTGATTTTACAATAAATTAAACAACAATAATAGCCCTTCAAGTTCTTCAGCTGTTGGGAGGTGGAATCTCCCGTTCGCAGCCAATGTTGATGTTTGTGGTGTCGTCCGGAACACATCGGGCGTTAGAGAGTCTAACAAAGAGACAACTTGTCCGATAATGTGTGATAGGTTCCGAGAGGTATACTG
>NW_018405455.1:318203-322131 GCF_002113885.1 Mizuhopecten yessoensis
ATCCCCACACTAACGAAGCTTTAATTGTTAATCAATCATTAAACCTTCATTAGTTAATGATCCCTTAAATGACGTTTCCAACAACACCTTTTTAACGATAGATTAACTAATCAATCATTAGCGATTTAATGACTCATTAAGACTTAATGATGCTTTAATTAGGGTTAACTTTAATGAACGTTCGAGCAACCGGCTCCAGATTTTAATGATCATAAAATCTTAGGTGTAGTAAATGATTAATCATTAAATTGGCATTAATTTCTTCGATAAATTTAATGACCCTTAACCATGTCATGGTTTAATGAATTTAATTGGCATTAAAAGATGAAATTTACATTAAATTTTTTGGACATAATATTTAATGCAAATTTTAGTCAAATTTAATTATCATTAAATGCCGGCATTAATGGTAATTGAATTAGCATTTATCGAAAAGTATTGATGTAAAAGTATTTATTAATGCAGTTGAAAATACGATTAAATTTCAAGACCATCAATTTAAGGGGAATTTCATGGGCATTAATCATGCCACATTTTAATGCTTAATGTATGCCCTTTTATGCAACTTGAATGCAAAATTTATGAAAACTTTTAATGAATATTTCATCTATTTTTAATGACCATGCATGCAGTAGTGAATGATGATATAATTTTATAGTAATTGTGTCATTTAAATGCTCTAGGAAGAATTGTATAATCGCACCTTTAACACCCATACAGGTGTAAGTCAATGAGGTCCCATTGAACATAAAATGAATTCTGAAACTAACCGTTCCTGATTTAAGCGTCCTATACCCGTACCTTTTTGGATTTATCTTGTTTTGAAAATCCAAGCGGTGGCCGACGCTAATGGTAAATCGCCATAGGCATTGACCCTACCTTTAATGTCGGCAGTCATGACAGAGATATCATTGTCAGCAGTAGAGTTAACTTCCACTATATTTTTCCTGATCGAGCTGATTGTATTTAGAAAGTAATCGCTGAACTTGTTTTACAAGTCTTTTTCAAAATTACAGCTTGGTAGGATAATTAAACCTTTCTAACCAACAAGGGTTTTGTTGAGTCTAAAAAGCTGTCTATGATCCTTACCACATTCTTCAATTCTTTCCGAATAATAAGCCTTCTTTGACTGAATGAAAAGTGAACCAACTAGTCGACATTGTTCCCTATAAATATGTTGGTGAACGGTTAATTTGGTCCGTCGCCACTGTCTCTCTGCTTTTCTACAGTTCTGTTTTTCTAATAGGAGATTTTCATTATACCACGGGGCATTCGGGAACCGGGCGAAAATTTAAGGACACTAAATTCAGAGGAATAACGTTAACTGACTACATTCAGTGACCAGCTGTTGTTGGCTTGATGACATGTATATTCTCGAACGATACTGATGTCGGAATCCGTGTGGAAGTATCGTAACGGATCAATTTAGGTGAACCGGATTGCGTTTGAACGTGTTTAAGAAGGTACGTGCATTGTGACAGACAAGGTGACAGACATTACGACAGGTATTACATAAAATGCGTTTAACGTTCTGCACCACCTATCACAATCTCAGTCATTTTTAAATACTGGTTTGTTTATGTCTCTTCTCAGATCCTATTGTGGTCTTTTTATTCAGTTTCAAGTTACTTTGTTTTATTGTATATCAAATATTTTACTCTCCTACCTCTAAGTGTCTGTAATGCTATGCTGTGGTATCGTACGTCAGTAATCTATCAACTAATTGTATGTACCACCTGTGCCATGTAGTCTTAATATTTAACCAGCAGATACCTTGAACGGTTGCGGAACACTTTTGACTTACTTTTAAGGTAGTCTTGCATGTTAAATGTTTTAAAACAACATTATATAACAAAAACACTTGTATATGCTATTAAGACCAGAAGTGCATTTATCTATATGGACAAAACCTTGAAACTTTAGTCCAATAGCAATGGCATAGAAACAAGTAGTTATAAAATGTATTTTTTATTTTTTTAGGGGTTTAGATAGACTTTCCGTAAAAAGCAATAAATTAATTAAAAATATATGAATGAATGAATAGATTGATAGATAAATCAATCAATAAATATTAGACATGTACAATGAACTACGACTAATTTGAAGTCATGTCGGCTCATCAAGTACATTTAGGCAAGTTTTAAAACACCACGGACAAAATCCATCCCCAATTGAGATAGAGCTGGCTGAGAAATCGTGCCGGTGAGAAAATGTGTCGCCTATGCCAATATTTTTTGCACGATTTCTCACCCGGGTGAAATATATATATATCGTGCAGGGGTGAGAAATCGTGTTGCGAACGCAGCACTTTTAGCACGATGTCTCGCCCAGGTGCCGTAACGGACAGATCCCAAACTCCATGTTTGTTATGTATCAGCACGGCCATATGCACGGTTCATAAAATTGTTTACACCATTATCCATGATAGAGAGGTTTCTATTAAGATTTCAGGAACGTTTGTTATAGCTATTTATAGTAATGCATACGCCATTATCCGGTATAGAGAGGTTTCTCAAATGATCCCATGAACGTTCGATATACAATGTAGCTATTTATAGTGATCCCGCCATTATCTGGTATAGAGAAATTTCTATAACGATGTCAGGAACGTTCGATATACAATGTAGCTATTTATATCAATAGACACACTAATCCTGTGTAGAGAGGTTTCGATTTTGATCACATGAACGTCCGTTATATCTATTTATAGCGATGAATTCACCATTGTCCGATATAGAGAAGTTCTGATTATGATCTTATGGACATTGTTTATAGTAATGATCACATATCGTCCGGTGTAGAGAGGTTTCTATCCTGATCTCATGAAGGTTCGATATAGTTTTATAGTAATGAACATACCATTGTCCAGTATAGAAAGGTTTCGATTATTTTCTCATGAACGTTCGGTATCATTATTCATAGTAATGAACACAAAATTGTCCGGTATAGAGAGGTTTCCCTTTTGATCTAATGAACATTTGTTTAGTATATAAGTTGCTTTTATGATCTCATTATCCTCCGGTATAGAGGGATTATGATTATGATCTCATGAACACTCAGTAGAACTATTTATAGTAATTGATAATTATCCGGTATTAAGAGGCTTCTTTAATGATTTTTCGTGAGCGTTCGATATAGCTGAACACACATTAATCCGATATAAAAGGTATTGAATAAGATCTCATGAACAATTGTCTATAGTAGTGATCACACTATTGTACGGTGAAGAGAGGTTTCTATTATGATCTAATAAACACCTGCTCTAGCTATTGATATCACGATCACACCATTGTGCTGTATATTAGTTGTCATTATGATCTCATTATCGTCCGGTATAGAGGGATCATGAGAATGTCCTCATAAGCATTCGGTTTAACTTTTTTTTATAGTAATTAACACTATTGTCAGATATATAGAGGTTTCGATTATGATATCATGAACGTTCGATATAGCTATTTACAGTAATGTATATTCCATTATTCGGTATAGAGAGGTTTAGATTATGATGTCATGAACGTTTGTTATAGCTATTTATAGTACAATGATATCATCTTTGTTCGGTATATAAAAAAAATATGATTTCCTAATTGTTCGATAGGGGGCGTTTTAATGATGATATCACAGCTGTTCTGTACAGACCGATTTTAATTCTTTTCTCTTTCGCTATTTGTTACAATGAACAAACCCTTGTCTTTAAATTGCGATACGATTTATCAATGAAGATTTTTCTGTAAATATTTCGCTTATAAATATACAAGTTTGAATACAACAAAAACCTCTGCATATCTGTATGCAGACTCTCAAAAATGGCTATTCCATACCTGATGAAATGAGTTCCATTTCTAGATCCAACTAGATATGTGATTTCATAAATAATAAATAAAATTATATAAATTCAAATTTTTTTTTTTTTTTTTTTTTTTTTTTA
>NW_018405455.1:323265-330279 GCF_002113885.1 Mizuhopecten yessoensis
CTTCTATTGGTTGAGAAGAAGAAGATTTTTAAAGATTTACCTATTTTCCCCCTATTTGGCCCCGCCCCTCTGCCCCCAGGGGGGTTATACCCTCCGTTTATACAAAACTGAGAACCCTTTGGCCAATGATGCTCCTGACCAAATTTGGTCAAAATCCTCTGAGCCATTCAGGACAAGTAGCATTTTAAAGGAAAAAGTTGACGGACGCCGGACGACGGACGACGGACGCTGCACCATGGGATAAGCTCACATGGCCCTTCGGGCCAGGTGAGCTAAAAAGCAATGTTCAAATATGTGTCTGTGGAAAACGTATGTCTTGACGTACGGATTTAACGGCCGGGACAGTCACTTAGATATAGAATTTTAAATGGTATACGTACAGGCTTTACACGTATATAGGTTGGCTGTGGCCCAATAGCACCTAACTTGTAAACAGGTGAAACAGGATTTGCATGGAGGTGATCATCACGTGCAGCATGCATAGGCGAGAAGACTCGAGTTTTGACCAATCATACATCTCCATTTGTGATACAACCAATCAGATGAAAGATTGCCAGTAATCGGAAATCGGGCGTGAGCCACGTGCACGGGTCTATATATACTAGCACGCGCTCAGTTCTGATTATAATTAGTTCAAGGGACAAAGATGTCGGTTGTCCGAGTTCTCTGTTTCGTTGCAGTATTGCATTGTATGTCTGCATCTGTCCTCCATCACGATTTTCAAAAACGTAAGTTTTGTTATGATTTTATATAAACGTATTTTTATCGCCAAACATTTGTTCTCGACGTTGCAGTTTCGTTCACAGGGACAGACAGACAGACAGACAGACAGACATTCTTTATTTCCTCCTTTAGGAGATTTCATATGTCAAAACAGTTTTACAAAATGTGTCTTAATTTATATATAAACATCGTTTTGAGAAGTAAATGTATTAAATAATGACGTATTGGACATTCATATAACAGCATTATATAATTCATGATACAAAATGTTCACTACAATATATATTCCTCATACATCTTTTACATATATACGTTTACACTTATATATACATCAATAGGTTAATTATAGAAAACTCTCCATCTCACATACCATTCCTTTGATATTTCCAGCCATATTTATCATTAGTGTTTCCCACTCTATATCAGTCAAGTATACATGTGAATGATCGCCAAGTAAAAAGCTGCACTGGTCTTCAATGCTTAGTTCTGAAAACTGTACATATGACAATACTTCTATAGCATTTACAACACCATCCATCATTTTATCACGGCTTAAGTATAAACCTGGACATTCTAATATAAAATGCAACACAATATCTTTACTTGTTTTCTCACATATCTTACATATAACCAATTCATTCTCACAAGATATTGAGTATTTAAATAACTCTACTAGATCCCATACATGTTGTTGAGAAATTTGTTTAGTGCTTAGTTGCAATATTGGGTTTCGTATACTTCTGATAATTTTAGTGAACCGCGATAAAGACATTCATATTTAATTTTTTTCCTAAATCAAATGTTGGCACTCGGGACATGTGACGTGGAAAAAATCTCACAATGGTCCCGTCTAAAATCACAACCCCATTTTTTTTTACCGCTGTTAGAAATCACGGAATTATCCAATATAACACATGAAAAGTTTGTCCGGATGGGGAAATATCAGTAGTTTTACCATAGCATGGCGCGTGGTTAACAACTTTTTCTGTTTTTAATTTTGCCCACAGAAAAAAATTAAACTATGAAAGATGGAAAACATACTTATTTGTTCAAGACACTATCGTTTTTACTAAAATACAAAATAATATCAGATAGGTAAAATTACTAAGAATATGTGAATGAAGGTAAAAAAAGCCTATTTAACGTATTGTTCTGGCCTGGTATCATAACCATTAAAATAATAGGTTCAAATTTTGCATGAATATAAAGCCCTGTGTTAGGCGACAGTGGACCTGTCACACTTGCGTAGACTGTACACGGCAAAGGGACGAAATGGCACGGCGCGTCTGCTCGAGCCAACCTTCAGGTGCCGTTTTTCACCTGTGCAATTTACGTGTGGTAAAATGATATCCTTGTGACAAATAATGCTCGTGTCCACGGAAACGTTGACGTATTACTTGACATTGACAATATACTTTTAAGGCCCGGAACGCATGGCATGTTTGTCGACACCAAGGAAAACAAAAGTGTGGTAAAAACCTGTGTCCACCTTCGTTAATTGTAAACGAAACGGAAAATAAACCTGCTTGATTCCAAATAATTAGTCAGAAATCGTGAGTAGAATAATGCTAATATTCCACTAGGTCGGTTTTTATAAGCGTTTTATAGTGTTTCAATTTCCATGGCGAAGTTTTGTGATCAATTAATCTCATTTTTTTTCTCCACTCTTTTGTGTGTGTAAAATGACAAAAAGCAGTATCACGATACAGGTCCCCCAGCCGTGTTGCTTCAACTCGTTTATCGTCCCTCGACTGACTGCTGGTTTAGAAATGAAAGTTGTTTGTAATGATAACAATAGTATCCTCGGGTTTTAAGAAGCATCCGCGATTTCGCACTCATATCGGCAGAAAACAGTTGAAATTTCGGAAGGAATCGTATTATCTCATAAACTAAACAAAATAAAAGGTTAATCCTTATATTACAATATTTTCTTTTAACAATAACACTATTAAAAGAGGCGGATACAAACATTTACCTTGTGTAATCTGCGTTCAAAATTATTTTGACGTGTTAATCCATTCGCAAAAGCCGTTGACAGACAGCTAAACCCCGCCCACTTTATCCGTGACAACAAATAAAAAAAGTTCCTCCATTTCAATATTTTTTTATTCGCATAAAATATCCATATTTAACTCTCCTACAATATCTTCATAATTGTAGTAGTAGGTAATGGAATAAATAATTTTATATTTGTATGAAATTGGGGTACTGGGGCAAAATACTTATTAGAAAATACTAATGACCGCGGACGTCCATTTTTTAAAAGTGATGCGCCCAAAGGCGGGAAATAGAGTGCTTTCATGTCGTCGAGCTATAGTGACTAGCCTAGGCCTGGTGGAAGTTGAATACGCAGTTATTGAAATTGCTGTTTGTAAGCAAACCAGAGGTTTGTACATATGACATGTAGGATGTGTATAAATCGCTTGTCGACCGAGTGACTGTTGATGTAATATTTGGGAGACGAGAAATTTGACCTACATTTCTAGGAACGATAGCCATCGTTTCTGTACCGACACTCATAGATGAGAGAGTGGAGCTGGTGGAGCGTTTTTGACACATGTGTTGGGTAACGCAAGTGTCTAGGGGATCGCGCATACTATGAAATTTGCTTAACGTGGAACTGCATTTTCTACACACACGCCATCTATGACTATATATGGTCTTTCTGTCCTTATATGGTAGCTGATATCTCCTTGTATGGATTTCATTCATTCACATTTGTAGGGTTGAACCATATTTGTGAGTCAGAGGGAATCGCACCATTTTCTGACCGGCAAAAGATGGAGTGCGATGTTTTCTCTATCAAACGTGTAAATCAGTTATTTTATCAATACTATATATATTGAAACATGATATGTGGTGTGTACAAGCTTGACAGGTTGGTTTGTTACGAACTTGTTACACATTTATCCAATTAATAACGCAGTGTTATGCACACCTTTTTATCATGTGTTTGTTACACATTTATTCAATTTAAAAACGCAGTGTTCCTGTTAACTCTTTTATGTTGTGAAAATATATCATTGCTATATTCCGAGACGTATAATACAGAGATTGGCAACTTGCTCTTGGCCTTACCATTGGTCACTGGTATCGAGAGTTATGCTTCACCTGCGCCATATTGGATATGCGGTTCGCTGCATTCAACTCAAATCATAATTATGCCATGAGAAAACATCGCAAATCAACGTAACATTAAAACCGTACGTAGCTACAACATGTAGCTGAGATCTCCATGCGGTTTGGGAGTGCTACATTGAATGTAAACTTGAATGATTAAGTTTAGAAAACCCCAAACATCGAAAGATTGCACATCGTGGCTGTGTTTACATATCGGTAATTATTCTGGCTTCAGGATAACACTATTTCCGTTTTTGTTCTTTAGACAATTTCAAAAAAGTTCTCAGAAATTAATTATATGATAATATTTCAAACCAGGAAATTTAAATGAGGTTGTTACAATACTTGCAAAGTTTCATAATTCAGCTGTGAAAAGACAGGTTTTTCTGAGAAATCAAGTTAAAATGGCGGCTCTGATTTTGAGGGTTATTTCTATCATGACAAATTTTGAACACTATCTCCGTTTTTTTTCTTTAGACAATTTCAAAAAAGTTTTCAGAAATTAGTTATATGATAATATTTCTAACCAGGAAATTAAAATGAGGTTGTTACAATACCTGCAAAGTTTGATAATTGAGCTCTGAAAATACACTTTAAAATAACCATGTGAAAATGGCGGCTGTGATGTGCGAGAGTTAATTCCTTTCATGACACCGGCACTCCTTTCTCGTTCATCTTTTTATTTCAAAAACGTATTCAGATATAACATTATATTTCTAACCAGCTTCTTTATATGATCCATATATCTAGGATAAGTGACATGTTGACACGAACTAACGAATACACGATCGAACTCTCACACAGGTAACTCACTGACCAGACTATCGTCACCAGGTCGATAAGCTGTCAAAACAAACACTCGTAGATCATGCGTGATTTTGCGAGATCAGCGAGAGTTGCCAATCTCTGTATTTATACGTCTCTGCTATATTATAGGATTTGTTTGTACTAGAGTGGAACCTACTTATTATGATGTCGCTTATCATAATTCTTTTCCCATGTACCGATTTTTATCCTTTAACTAAGCAAAACAAATTGTTTATTATGATATGGTCAAAGGTTGGACCCCGCTTATTATGATATATTTTTCTGTCGTTAATGGATTTTATAAGGTAAAAACTCAGGTAAGTTGTCAGTGTTTGACACCAGGACAATTGAACCATAGGTCAGGCTAACTTTACAACGCCCGAGGTGATCAATTGTCCACTCCAGGTAAAATTGTAATGCCTCACTTCACCCCTGTCATTGAAAAACAATAGATTGACCATCGCTTTTGAGTCATAACAAAACATGTGCCGTAGTCAATTGCTATCTAAAATACATTGTAGGACTGTATGAAATGGAAATGATTAGGCCAACCTGATTATAATCATCTCTTTCATGGCTCCGTTAACCTACCGAGATTTTCTGACACAAATTCCGATAAGAAAACGAGCATGCCTTCCATTATATTTTTGCCTTGACACGTCATGTGAGAAAATCGTGCAGAGGAAGAGTTGTGTTTTTAATTATTTAAAGGGGCTGGTCGGGGAAAAAATGTCATATTTGCTAAAATGGCAACACATGTTTAAAATACCTTATGAAATAAACCGATTCAAATTTTGCTGAAATTCACTCCCTAAGAGTAAAATTTAATTATATTAAAGAAATCCTAAATCGTCACCTGACCGTCTAAAACTCTCAATTGACCCAGATCAGTGATGTAATTTAACCGCGCGCGTCATTCACCCCTGAAATTTCATGATGTACTAGGCCTATTCCAACCTTTGAATTGGAAAAATTCATACACCCCTGAAATTTCATAAAGTATTATTCCAACCTTTGAATTGTTAGAGTTCAAATGTGTCTTCAGGGGTGAATCAAATACGCCCAAATTTCGCTGTAAAACAAAGTTTTACTGTACTTTTTCTCAATTCCAAACAATATTATTCAAATCAGTAGCTATTATGTGACAACTCCCAAACTACTCTATCACCTTTTGTGTTGTGCCGGCTTTTTCCCTTAACACTTTCGTTACTGAATTATATTGCATGATGGGTATTCTGGCCCCGAGATTATTTGCAAGCGTCTTTTCCTGGCCTGAATTAATTGACTACATACTGTTAAACACAATTTCTGTAGAAAATACAGCGTGGAATAAGTTCTCTGGCATAAATTTATGAAAGGAATAGTTGAAGCTTCCATTTTTATGTAGAGAACATGATAATAGCAAGAATAAAAGAAAGTATGCGCTGATAGTTTGCCTGTTTACGTGTTGCGCTCAAGTAAAGCGAAAAATAAAAACATACAAATTTCTTGCTCAATTAAAGCTTGATAAAGGGACCTGCAGTCTTTCTTGACATATTGTGATGCGTTTGAAATGTTCATTGTGTACAAGATAAAATTGATAATCCAGGGTTGCCAACCTCTAAGGAGGCCAGTGTGGGAGGTCTCCCTCCACTGGTTAAGTGTGAGCCTTTTTTACGGCGTCGCGGCGTAACGTCGTTTTCAGGTGGAGACAACATTTACAAATGTATCGAACAAATCCTGGCTTTCACCGATTACTGTAACAACTGCATTGTTTATCTTTTTATTTTTAGATCTTTGTAGGAAATAAAAACAAAACATTTTTTGCAGATATAATTGATTTTTATTAGGTCACCTGAGACAAAGTCTCAAGTGACCTATTGCGATCGCCTTTTGTCCGTCGTCATCCATCTTGCGTCCGTAAACAAATTTACATGTTTGACTTCTTCTCCAAACCCCCTGAACCAATTTCAATGAAATTTTGCAGAAACCTTCCATGGCCAAAGATCAACAAAAATAGTGGCCGGTTTGGTCCCCAGCCCCCAGGGGCCTGAGGGGCGGGGCCAAAAAAGGGTCAAATTGACTAAAATTTCAAAAATCTTCTCAAGACCCAGATATGGTAGAATCAAATACTCTTCATAGATTAAAGGGGCATCACGGTGAAGTAACTTTATTTTTTGTCTTTTTTTCAAATACTACATAAACATATCAAGTGAGACTCCTTATGGAAAATAACGATCGGATTTGGCTGAAATAGATTCATAAAAATGATTAAATCTAAGAAAATCATCGGTATTTCTACCTGTCTGACCAACGTTTTGTTCAGGGATTTCCCTCTACTAGCGCATGCGCATAGCACACCATTTCTTTGTAAACAAAATGACT
>NW_018405455.1:330831-353508 GCF_002113885.1 Mizuhopecten yessoensis
GACGGCCCCTCTCTGGGGGCCTCTTTGGAAACCGTTTCATCTCGCTCGCACCACTTGTGTTTACTGCCTAGTCACGTGACGTTATCGGCGCTATTTTTAGCAGGGCTTTCCTGAACAATTCAAGTGGTCAAACTGGACATTTGGAACGGACTATGAATATGGGGATAGCGTGGTAACATAAGTGGAAGTGCATATAATACATACATTCATTAAAAAAAACACGCCTTTTCACGTGATGTCCCTTTAAGGTGCTTTACCAAAATTGTGAATTTCATGACCCTGGGGTCTCGCGTTTACCCCCTAAGGAAGGGAGGGGCAACATTTATTATGGTTTATAATGGCAAATGATACTTTGAATATTACATGTAAATAACTTGATTGGAATTATAACCCTGAGTTGACAGTTTGATACTTAGAAAATTTTGAGCCAGCCCTACACCCAAGGGCTGTATGGTGGGGCCCAAAGGAGTCGGTATGCTAAAATTTCTTCATTTTCCTTGTTTAGAATCGGAAGTGCTAGTTTCAAATACTTTTTAGTCTGAAATCTGTATGCTAGATATTGAATAAGGTGGTTTTATTGTTTTTTGTCACTTTGAATAATATTTCTGTTCGTGTCTTGGGCTTCAAATTTATTGACGTTTTCACCGTCCAAACTTTCACGCAATCAACTAAATTACAACTGAAAAGTAATATTTCCACCTTGAATGCTTGGAGATTAAAAACATAATGCAATTCAAAGGGAAATAATTTGCTTTTTTTTTCAATGTTCTTTTCAGTGGGTGGACCATGCCCAGCCGCACAGGACCCATGTTTGAACGGCGGCATCTGTACAGTGACTGGGTCTGTGACCAGCTGTGCCTGTGTGGGTGGATTCAATGGACTATTCTGTGGTCAGTGTCAATATAAAATTATTGATGGAAGTTGATATTTGTGTAGAAAAAAATTCTCAATATCAGTTGAAAATTTAGTTTTAACTTGATATTTTATACGATTATTGCAGTAAATTTGTTCTTTATTGACTCAATTTATGAATCGCTTTGAGACGACCTACGATGTAGGTTGTGATAAAGTGGTATATTAGAATCTAGAATTATTATTATTAAAATGTTTGATTAATTGTTGAGTCACTATCTCTAGTTGAATAATTTGTGATTGTTCTTACCTGTGACTTGTATGACTTAACCTGTGACTTGTATGACTTACCTGTAACTTTTATTTATGACTTACCTGTGACTTTAATGACTTACCTGTGACTTGTATGACTTACCTGTGACTTGTATGACTTACCCGTGACTTGTAGGGCTTACCTGCTATTTGTGATTACTGGCGTACCTTGACTTACTTGTGACTTGCATGACTTACCTATAATTTGTGATAACCTCAACTTAGCTGTGACTTTTATAACTTGCCTGTAATTTGCCATTACCTTGACTTACATATGACCTAATGATTACTACATTGACTAATACCTTGTTGGCTCATCTGCCCTTTGGGCAGGTGAGCTTATGCCATATGGTCCGTCTGTCCGGCGTCAACTTTTTATTTTAAACAACTTCTCAGTAACCAAAAGGCCTAGGATGATATTTGGCCAGTAGCATGTTGGAATCAAGGGCTACCAAGTTTGTTCAAATGAATGACCTTCATCCATTTTCAAGGTCACAGGGGTCAAATATGTTTAAATCTTTAAATGACTTGTTCTGGCCAGAAGCATGCTGGGACAGAAGGCTATAAACTCTGATCAAGTTAATGTCCTTGTTGGACTTTCAAGGTCACGGGCGTTATGCTTAAATCATTTAATATATTCTAATGAATTGAACCCGGATATTTTACCTGTAGCTGTATATTAGTCCACTTTTAAGATTACAAGTGTGAGATTAATACCAGGTGAGCTATTTAGGCCCTTTGGGCCTCTTGTTACTTGTTACCTCACCTGGTCTGAAGGACCAAAGTGAGCTTATGCCATACAGTACGTGGCATCCGTCCGTGCTTACGTCAACAATTTCTTTAAACGACTTCTTCTTCTTAACCACTGAATGGAATTTAACTAATTAGGTAGTAGATTCAAAATTGTACTGGGCTGACCCCCAAGGAGTTGAGTGACGGGGCCAAAAGGGGGCAAATTGGCTATATTGCTACAAACGACATCTTCTGTAGAACTATGCCATGGATGTTGATCATATTTGATCGGAAGCATTCATGGGAGGCAGGGATTCAAAATTGTACAAATAGTGTGGCTGACCCCCCAGGCTAAGGGGTGGCGCCAAAAAAGGTATTACTTGGAAATGGTTGAGATCCCCAGACCGTATAACCATATATACAATTGCCGAGTACAAAGAGAAGAATGCACATTTGCTTCCAGGATGGCCGTGGGGTCTGCCCCACCCTTGAAGACTTAACCCCTGGGTCAAAACTTTGAAATGGTTAATATCACCACCTCAAAACAGCTATTTATACAATTGTTGGTCATAAAGAGACTAATGCAGTCATGCTATTAGAATCAGTGTTCCCCCTTAGTCCTTAGTACATAGGGTACATTGTACCCTCTGATTAGTAATTGTGTGGGTACAGTCATCAAGCTGCGAAGCAGCTTGACGAGGAGCGCAGCGACGAGGGGGGCTAGGTTTGGGAGGGGGCCCCCCCCTCCCATGGTAAGGGGGGTACGGGGGTACTCCCCCTGATTTTTTTTGAAATCTGGAAGCTCTGTGGTGCATTCTGGGGTATTTTGAGGCTAAAAAACAGATTGGTACTTTGTCAAAAATTGTCCCTCTTAATCAGAATTTTCTTTTTGTAAACTGCACAGCCACATGACTGACATAAACTGTATCAATTCTGCTTGAATTGGAAACTAACTTTGTATTACAAAATAACAAGGAATGTTAATGCAAACTTAATGTAAATTATTTTAAGTCTCATGCTTTACTATGAATTTTGTTAATTTATCAAGTGTCAATGCAAATTAATAACAAGTCATTTAATTCAGTGCAAACTTTTTTTATAAGTCTCATGCATTAGTTTTATGATTTTGTTTCATCAAAAACATGGCATTTCAAATCACAAATTAGACACTAACAAAAAACAACAACACATTTGAAGGGACATTAGTAGTTTTTATTGATTAATTAATAACAGAAACTCTTCCGAGGTTTGGTCCCGTCCCGTCCGAAATTATGTCTACCATGTCGTAGTCTCGTTCACCCAAACTCTTGTGCCTGTGCAAGCTACGACGAACAGAGCGTCTGGTTGAACGAGATCCCTGATAACGACAACATTATTCAGTGTTGGGAAATAACCGCTGTTGACTGCTGGAAACACGCTTCTGATTGGCTTATTTTATATTTGGAGTACTAAATTTAGCGCACAGCGATCATGGTCGGTCGGTCGATCGATGAACCAATTATTTACCTCTCCTTTTCAGAGATTACGTCAGACAAGATACATCTATCGTCAGAAATTGCAAACTATATATTGAGAAGCTAGAAATGACTATATTTTATTTTTTCTTTACCCATTTGAGGTCTTTTTCTTTGCGTGCAACATACGTACAAATCCAAACTTTCATGCATGACTTCCTAATTGTTTACGTGAATTACGTACATATCTACGTAATGGGGAACACTGAGAATTGATTCTAGGGTCTGGCCACAACCCTAGGGACCTAGTTTCTGAGTCACAGACTTGACTTACCTATAATGTGTGTTTACCTTCAATAACCTGTAATGTGTGTTTACCTTCAATAACCTGTAATGTGTGTTTACCTTCAATTACCTGTAATGTGCAATTACCTTCAATAACCTGTAACGTGCGTTTACCTTCAATTACCTGTTATGTGAGTTTACCTTCAAATCCTGTAACGTGCGTTTACCTTCAATTTCCTGAAATGTGTGTTTACCTTCAATAACCTATAATGTGTGATTACCTTCAATAACCTGTAAATTTGTGATTACCTTGACTTACCTGTAATTTGTGATTGCCTGTGACAGATGCTGGCCCTACTCCGGCTCCTACGGCACCACCAACAGGTACTACATTTAGGTGCACATTTGAATATGGTGCTGATCCATGTTTTCTGAGTCAGGAAACCTTGGACACTTTTGATTGGACTTTTTCAAAGGTAATGTTCTTGATACGTTGGAATCTGTAATTCTGTAACTGGAAATAGTTGTGACATTCAATCTGTTAATTTATTATATTTAAGGCCAAATACAAACGTTTTTCATTTCTGGTTACACTTATAACCCTTTTTTTTGTGCCTACCCTTACATTTTTTTGTCAATTTTCATTGAAGCGCCGTTACGATGAGAACACTATCTAATATAATTTTGTATAAACTTACCTGTCTTAATATTTTCTTAGGTACAATCAGCACAACATTATATACAAAGTGAAGGTGGTAAAACTATACTAGGTGTGCAAATCAATATTCTATTTACAAATAAGCTGTAAAAATAAGCTGATAGCAAATATAGTGTAGAATATGATAATTATATATTAAAAACAAACTTACCATGTCCGTGCTACTATGTGAAATTTGACTAACACACTATCGCTCACTATTTTTGTAGAATGTTGCGGCCTCTTATAGGTACGGCACGGGGCCGAACAGTGCTAGTGAGGGAACAAGCTATGCATTCATCTATGCATCTACATCTACTCCCAGGAGTCACGGAGCTGATGCCATTCTTATTTCTAGTATCCTGCCAAGTATGTAATAACTTCATGGCAAAAAAAAATAGAAGAACTGTTTTATTTAAAAATGAAAACAGAAATTGTCTTTGGGAACTCTTTCCAGTAACTTGAACAATTTTATCTTGGATCTGTTTTCAAATCCAAGAGATATCGCAGCATAATTTTCTGAGTGATCAGAATGTTTTTCATTTTGGTGAGATTTTATTAAACATATTGGTTCCAGGTAGTTTAGCAAAAGTCCTCTTCTTTTTGTGTAGATTAAAAGATTTTCACTGAAATGTATATGTGCAAAAGGGGTTTAAAAAAATTGTCATGGTCACTTAAAATAGACTGTTTTTGCTTCTTTATCAAACAATACTGAAAGAGCTGGACTGAGAGATACAAAATACCAAAATCAGTTACTACAAAACATACTGGAATGTGATTAGGTCATGTTTGCCGTCTTAGAAGTTATGTCTAATTCAGAAATGGTTCAAGACTAGAAATACACATGGACATTATACAAATGCATTGGGGTACCTGGTAGTTTATGGAAAAAACCCATTAATTAAGATCGTAGATGTTTGTCAAACTAAATAATTTTTTGATTTTAAAGCGCCTGTTCGGGGATGTAATAACACAATAAATGGGTCTAAATGCGATCTCTGGTCTTCCAAAAGATATACCACGGCAATATGATGGTAGAGTTCTGCTTGCAATGTCCAGTTTTGACCATTCAAATCTTGGAAGCCCAGCGTAAATTTAGCACAGATCTATTTATATATGTCACGTGGTTGTTTTCGAAATCGAGGCAGTTAAGATATCAACAATAGCACGCAGTCTCTCGGCCATGTCGGACTCATCTAGCGGACAAGACAGCAATACTAAACGTAAATAATTGTTTTAAGAGGTCATGTTTGCTGCAAGTGTAGTATTCCTACCTTTGTCGTTATATATAACTGTATTGATTCAAAATAATAAAAACAACTTTACAAATGAAATGATGACATGGATGACAGGATTTAGATTACCCCTCATGGGGCCCCATTATTAATGTAAATAAACGCAGCGATTTCCACGTTTATTAACATTAATAATGGGGCCTCATGAGGGGTAATCTAAATCCCGTCATCCATGTCATCATTTCATTTGTAAAGTTGTATTTACTATTTTGAACCAACCATAGCATATCGTTAGTGAAAACACCAGTTTTTGCCTGGCAATTTCAGGAATACTTGTGTATTAAATAATTAAAACGGCCCAAAGACATATCTAGACCAAACTTTCAACTTTAAGTAAACAGGCATATTGACATTGTGTCATTGAAACTTTGATAAATAGGCCTATCAATTGATTATAGACGTGTTTATTACGCACAACATCACTTTTTAGATCCAGTTTTAATCTTTTCTACATTTACTGTGATATAAAGAAAGCAGAATGTTTGAATGTACATAAGTTAGACATACTATATATATAATTGCCCTACAATATTTAAATTATGCAATCATAAACCACATAATTACATCATATATATATAATGATTGCATACATATTCTGTGATTTGAAAAATCCCTCTGTTATCAAAAATGCGAATACAATCTGTGCTGCGTATTCGTGTCCACCTACTATGCTGCTTCCAAAGCCTTTTTAAAGGGTTGTCCAACGCCCATTGCTTTTTAGCTCACCTGGCACGAAGTGCCAAGTGAGCTTATGCCGTGGCGCAGCGTCCGTCGTCCGTCCATCCGTCCTCGTCAGTCAACTTTTCCTTTAAACAACTTCTCCTGAAGAACGGACAGGCCTAGAGTCATGATATTTGGCTGAAAGCTTCGTTGGTAGGAGCCCTACAAAGTTTGAGAACGAAAATGACCTTGACCTGTTTTCAAGGTCACAGGGGTCAAATATGTCAAAAACTTCAAACGACTTCTTCTAAAGAACTAAAAGGTATAGAATCTTCATATTTGGCTGATGGCTTCCTGGGATAGAGCCCAACAAAGTTTGAGAATGAAAATGACCTTGACCTACTTTCAAGGTCACAGGGGTCAAATGTGTCAAACACTTCAAACGACTTCTTCTGAAGAACTGAAAGGTATAGAATCTTTATATTTGGCTGGTGGCTTCCTGGGATAAAGCCCAACAAAGTTTGAGAATGAAAATTAGTTTGACCTTCTTTCAAGGTCACAGGGGTCAAATATGTCAAATGCTTCCAACGACTTCTCCTGAAGAACTGAAAGGTATAGAATCTTTATATTTGGCTGGTGGCTTCCTTGGATAGAGTCCAACAAAGTTTGAGAATGAAAATTAGTTTGACCTTCTTTCAAGGTCACAGGGGTCAAATATGTCAAATGCTTCAAACGACTTCTTCTGAAGAACTTGAAGGTATAGAATCTTTATATTTGATTGATGGCTTCCTGGGATAGAGCCAAACAAAGTTTGTGAATGAAATCGACCTTGACTTACTTTCAAGGTCACAGCAATCAAATCTGTCAAATAGTTCAAACTACTTCTTCTGAAGAATTAAAAGGCATACAATTATAATATATAATAGAGTAGCTTTAAGGAATAGAGCTAACCAATTGGAAAAGGAAAATGACATTGACCTACTTACAAGGTAACGGGGGAAAAATATGTCGAGCAACTTCTGAAGAAGAATCAAAAAGCATAGAATCTTATAATAATATTTTGCTCATAGTTTTAACAGATGGAGTCAACAAAGTTTGCGAGGGAAATATTTTTAGTGCAATATAATATTTAATGAGAATATTTTGCTATGACTGCTTAAATATTCAGGTGAGCGATACAGGCCCTCTTGGGCCTCTTGTTTCTGCTTTGTAGTGGACTCGGTATTCGTTCTTTGACGGTACGTCGTGCCTGTCATGGCTTTGCACACATCTTTGTTTCGCCGCGATGTTTACAATGGCCTTGTTGATGAGGCGCATGCGGTAAAATTACATCACTGATCTGGGTCAAGTGAGACTTTTAGACTGTCAGGTGACGATTGAGGATTTGGTAAAAATAATTATAATTTTTCCTTCAAGGGAGTGAATTTCACAAAAATTTGAATCGCTATCTTTCTTAAGGAAGTATTTTAAACATATATACGCCATTTTAGCAAATATAGAATTGTTTCCCGGAACAGGCGCTTTAAAGGTGAATGTTTCATCAGAAATAATTTGTTGACATTGTCAGCATTTATGGCGAGTTTTTTTGAAGATCCACTTAAAAGATGCATACCACAGAAACAAATACATATAAATTAAGGAAAGTTAGTATACTATTGATAGCAAAGATTTATTTTATCAATGGCGTTTCTATTTCACGTATCTTTTTGTCATGTATAAATGCAGACATCCAGTTAATGTGCAGGTTTAAATTCCATTGTCATGTCATGATAATGGTCACTATGAGCAGGTTTGACTGTAATTGTAATTAAAACTGAAATATTTATGTATGGTTTGGCATACAATATGAAACAACTTTGAAGGACAATACACTGTAAAATACACGTATGCATATATTATGACAACAGAGTTTCGATCTGTTTTTGACAAAGTACTAATTTGCTGCAAAGTCATGTTTTTAGTATTTAGAATTTGGCCAAGTACATATTCTTGCAACTTTGCAGCAAACTGCTGCAAAATTGCAGCAAGCTGCAACAACCAGTCTTTCTGGATACAGTTATTTTCTAAGTTCACATTCAATCTTTTTATATTTTATTATTTTTTTCCAGTGGAGGATTTATGTCTAACCTTTGACTACCACATGTATGGATACCATATGGGGAGCCTCAGCGTCCTAATCAACGACGTCAGTTCTGCTGCTTTAAACCCCACCATGAGAGTCTTGTGGACTAAGAGTGGTGACAAGGGAGATATATGGCATAACGCTGTAATCCAGATCCCTGCAACACCATCTCTAAGGGTGTGTATCTATAGATATGTTTTAAATCTGACCTTTAACTCATTCACCCCTGAAATCTCTTAATGAACTATTCCAGCCATTGAATTGGAAGAGTTCAAATGTGTTTTCAGGGGTGAACGAGTTAAAGATCCTCATTCCATGGCCACTGGATCCTTGTTACCACTGCCAAAGAATGTAAATATGTATTGAAAACTTAGTTTCACCATGACTACAGCATTTAAAAATCCTTTCTTCTCAAACTTTTATAAAAAATCATGATGATAAAATACACAAAAAATAATCAAGTTTTGAGTGTGGTCTTGCCCCCCAGGGGCCTGAGGGGTTGGGCCCTATAAGGGAAATATAGCAAATTTTTCTTTAAAATCTTTCTTCTGTAGGAATGAAATGATTTGGTCTGAATCATTCTTGGGTGAAGGGGAACCAATTTTGTATAAACTGTTGGTCTGGCCCCCTGGGGGCTGAGGGGTGGGGCCCAATAGGGGAAATATAGCAAATTCTTTCAAATCCTTCTTCTTCTGTAGGAATGAAAGGATTTGTTTCATATTTGGTCTGGAGCATCCTTGGGTAAATGGGACTCAAGTTTGTATAAACAGTGGGTGTGGCCCCCCCTTGGACCTGAGGGGCGGGCCCTATAGGGGAAATAGAAGTAAAACCTTTATAATCCTTCTACCGTAGGGATTAAGGGATTTTATCCTAATTTAGCCTGGAACATCCTTGGAAACTGAATTTCGTATAAACAGCGAGTGTGGCCCCCCCCCCCTGCGGGCAGAAGGGAGTGGCCCAATAGGGGAAACATAGCAAATTCTTCAAATACCTTCTTCTGTACGAATGACAGGATTTTGTCCAAATTCGGTATGAAGCATCCTCTGGTGAAAGGGAACCAATTTTGTATAAACTGTGTCTAACCCTCCTGGAGGCAGAGAGGCGGGGCCCAATAGGGGACATAGAGGTAAAATCTTTAAAATCCTTCTTCGACCATCGGGATTAAGAGATTTTAACCTTATTTAGTCTGGAGCATCCTTGGGCCAAGGGGTCTCAATTTTGTATTATTGATGGTTATGATCCCCCCTAGGGGCATAGGGGTGGGGCTCTGTTTGAAGTTTGTTCTCGCTATATCTCAAGTACTGGATGGATCTTTCTGAAATTTCATATGTACTTACAGCACCTATCATTTGTGCTATATCTTTACTTTATACCAATTATTTTAAACATATTCAGATGAGCGATACAGGCCCTCTGGGCCTCTTGTTTATGTGGTAACCATGGTTTTTACACGTCCCAAATTTGGGGAAAACACTTTTTGAAAACAATTTCATTATTCTAAAACAAATGTTTTCAAAATGTATTTTATAGATATATATTGTATATATGTAGGTGTGTAATGTGCAGGATGAATCCACTATCCATGTCCTTTATTTTTAGGATCAGGCCATTTCTACTATACTCTGCTACCATTGATCCATATAAACCTCCCTCTTTAAAATCCAACTGTTTTGCTCTGGATCTAAGCATTTTTCTGCACCCTAGATTGGAGTTGACTTATTGCAGGGCTGACGGATCATTGTACCTGTGCTATGAAGAATATCAAAGAGCATTTCCAAGATCAAACCCCATCTGTTTTACTTTCATGCCGTCATGTGATGACATTCATTCAACTTATATCATTAACAAGCTGACATCTTCAGGGACCTTGGATTTTGAAGAAAACATACATTATTAATACGATATCTCGATGACTTAAGGTGGCTCCACCCTTTCTCAATTAGTCAGCAGAATTCAATGAAAGTCTCGCATAATGGTTATGTCAATATGTAGAGATGATTTTTTGAAAATCTAATCATTCAAATAATCTAGGGATTTTTTTGTAAAAAATACCGAAAAATTGAATTTGACAAATTCAACACTTTCACATTTTTAGGTGTGTGGCGTTGTTCAAAACTATCACAACAATAAAATAATGAAAAGAAACATTTCTAATCAACCCTACAATATTTTATGTATCATAAAATATCTACAACATGTTACAAAAAGCGTTTTTTATTGAAATTGTATGGATAAAAGTTACTAAATACAAGCTAAAAGCAAACAGGACACATAGCGTCATACAAAAAGAGTGAAAAATTAAACCAAATACACACAAAGTCTTTATAATTCATTTATTTTACAATTTACTATAATGTTGATCCTGATGAGAGTTGTCTACCTTGAAAAAAATCGGAAATTTTTGCAGCGGGATAGAATTTATACAATGACACTTATTTTCTTTACTTTACCAAAAATGACGGAAATAAATTAAATTACTATATTTAATTGTCAATTTACTGTTCTTTTATGGAACAAAATTATTCTCAATCACGACACTTTGGACATCATTTCAACCATATCGCATGGTATGCCGTTATCACGTGCACGCACATGCACTTGCATGTTATAGGGATCTTGATATTTTACAAACCACAATTTTTACAGAGTTGTATTGTAATTGCATTTGTGAAACGATTTATTTTACGGAGCGTAACTCGCGTCGTGCGTAAACTTTTACATTTTCAACTTCTTCTCAAGAACCAGTGGATGGATTTTTTTCAAACTTGGTCAGAATCATCCTTGGTAGATGAGGCTTCAAAATTGTAAAATTGGGATTCCTACCCCAACCCCTGGGGCCAGGGCGGGGCCCCAAAGGGAAAATTAATCAATATTTCAAAAATCTTCTTCTCCAGACTCAGAGGTACTACAGTGATTTTCTTTACGTGGAAAGAAAGATCATCAGGGGCTTTATTTAAATTGAAAATATCAGGACCCCGAGCTATCCGTTCTCCCTTGGGGAGGGGTTAACGTTTAATATAGTTTATATAGGGAAATAACACTTTTCGGTATATATTTTATCCATTTTCAGCAGAAAATTGCTCAAACTTAGTCAGAATCATCTTGGGTAAATGAGAGTTTTACTTTGTAAAATTAGGATGCCTGCCCCATCCCCAGGGGGTAGGGCGGGGCCCCAAATGGAACATTTACCAATATTTTCAAATTCTTATCCATTGATGACATGACAAGTATTGTATTTCACTTAGTTTACATGCTGATTTCCACATCACATCTAAACAATAAAATAAAGCTACCAGTACCTTTGATATAACTCAGGTGACCGCTAAGGCCCTTGGGCCTCTTGTTGTTACTCTTATACTAAAAGTCAATCGGATTAAATCATCACATATCATACTATGAATTCACTAGTTTTCTTGATTTTTTTAATTTCGCTGATTTTGTGAGTTTGAGCGAAAAAGGCTAAAATCAAACTGCAGCATATTTTACGATATACCGTATTTGACCGCAAATAAACCCCCTCTCGCAAATAAGCCCCCTCCCCACTTTGGCAAATGTCCTGGGAACAGGGTGGGTGCCTGCAATTAAACCCCCTCCCTAATTTTGTCTCCATCTCAAAAAAAATGTGTGTCGATTTTTGTCTCCGACATAAGCAATTTAGCTAAATGGATGCAAAACAACATGAACCCAAAATAAAATACTACAAATAACTGTTCCTGAATTAGGCACAATAATAAATAGCATGTAGTGAGTGACATGTACTCTTTACCGAGTACTGAGATTCTGTATTTTTATTTTTTTTAAAGAATTATTTATTCATGAGTGAATTAAAGATGAATATTATAACACATGATTATTGAATATGATGTAAACATAACAAAATATTAAGTTATCTACATGACTTAACTTAAAACAAAATATCGTTCTGTTGCTGAAAGAACACCATGCTTTCAATTTTTTAACAGGTTGTGTATTTTGCATATTTCAATGTAAAACGAAAGATGTTTCTTGTATCAAATCCATTATTTCTATAGTCTGTACTGAAGTAGCAAATTATGAATACATTTTAAAATACATTTATGAGTTATTACACTGAGAGGTAAAATAGTTTTCAAATTAACAAAAAAGAAATGTTTTCATATCAAATCTTTCTGTCAATGTCTGTTCGTTCATAATTGCCATTCTGAAATTTGTATCAACCAGTACAGTGTTAACAAAGCATGGTTCCCTGGATCAAATATCCTCGTTACACCGGTTTCCGCGCACGAACAAGCATCCGCGATTTCGTACGCATAGCGGCAGAAAACTGTTGAAATTACGGATGACTGTCATGAACATGTATACAATCTACTTAATGGAAACAAAACTTAGCACATAAAACAGTATTTCCAAAAAAATGGGAACAAACATTTTAACAAATTTCTCCCGTCGGAAGTACCCGTCTTGTTTCCGTGTGTCTATTTTGATTTAGTGTTCAAAGAAAGATAACTCAAATACAGTGATCTGCAAGAGCAAAAGCTCCGTTTGGAATAAAAAAAAAAATATCTTTGATCTTGATATTAATTATCAAAACAAATTTTTTAAAATTTCACATTTTTTGATTTTTAAGTCACCTGAGCTTTTACCTCAAGTGACCTATTGCTATCAGTCTTCGTCTGTCGTCGTGCGTTGCCCGTTAACATTTTACATTTTCAACTTAAGCTGAAATACTGGCAAAGGGATTTCATTCATGTTTCATGGGAAGGTTACTGACATCTCCCTGACCAAGTGTTAGTATTTTTCGGGTTGATCAGAAATCCAATATGGCCGCCACGGCCGCCATTTTGAAAAACTATTTCAAACTTAAAGTCAAGTTCTGCTAGGCCGATTGAATTGAAAATTTGTAGGAATGATAGACTCATGGTCCTGACAAAGTGTTGTTATTTTTCGGGTCCATCAGAAATCCATTGGATTTTTGACCTACTTGAAAATGTTCCTGGAACATCTTCAGACCTTGGCCTACAACATACTTAAAAAACTATAAACCTGTCTTTTACCAATCAAAAGATACAGACTCCACAGAAACGGAATAAGAATAAAAACTAGAAATTGTCTGCTAACAATTTGACGGGCTTTTCACCTATATCGCACCTTTTAGTGCTGAATTGTCGCTATATGACTATTCTCCCAGTGCTGAATTGTTTGATTTTTTTTTTATATATTTTTTTTTTTTTAAATGGCTTTGAATATAAACTAGAAGTGTCTTCGCATCCAGTAAATGTCACGAGAGCCATCTAAAACATTTGTTAGGTGTTTTTTTACAGGTTGAATATGGACGTATGAAACAAGATGGCTGCCATAATGACGATCAAACATGTCCTAATGCTACATTCATTATCCAGCATTGGATTTAAACAAACATCAATTTATAAGTAGCTGAAATTAATTTTAGCCATAACATCACAACTATGAACAACTTTACTCATGGTTTTTTAGCTCACCTGCCTGAAGGGCAATTGAGCTTATGTCATGGTGCGGCGTCCGTCGTCCGTCCTCGTCGGTCAACTTTTCCTTTAAACAACTTCTTCTGAAGAGCGGACAGGCCTAGAGTCATGATATTTGGCTGAAAGCTTTGTTGGTAGGATCCCTACAAAGTTTGAGAACGCAAATGACCTTGACCTACTTTCAAGGTCACAGGGGTCAAATATGTCAAAAACTTCAAACAACTTCTTCTGAAGAACTAAAAGGTATAGAATCTTCATATTTGGCTGATGGCTTTCAGGGATGGAGCTCAACAAAGTTTGAGAATGAAAATGACCTTGACTTACTTTCAAGGTCACAGCAACCAAATATGTCAAATAGTTCAAACTACTTCTTCTGAAGAATTAAAAGGCATACAATTATAATATATAATATAGAAGCTTTAAGGAATAGAGCTAACCAATTGGAAAAGAAAAATGACATTGACCTACTTACAAGGTCACGGGGAAAAATATGTCGAGCAACTTTCAAAGAAGAATAAAAAAGCATAGAATCTTATAATAATATTTTGCTGGTAGTTTTAACAGTTTGCGAGGAAATATTTTTAGTGCAATATAATATTTAATAAGAATATTTTGCTACGACTGCTTAAATATTCTGGTGAGCGATACAGGCCCTCTTGGGCCACTTGTTTAAATAAATGGAAAAATATGTGTTTTATCACAAGTTGACGACAAGGGAGGGGTGTCAAAGATTTAGGATAAAAAAAGAGTAAGGGATTTTGTAGATTGTACCTTTTTACAAACAACAAATAAACTGTAAACAATCGAGGAAGGCCAACGAAACACAACTGCAAAGTATTTGTGCTTACCTCCGGACTGATTATTCTGTTTATACAGTAATTGTACCATCATTGAATCCGATTCAAATATAAAAGCGTGCATCAAAACTGTCAATGTTCCCATTTCATAATTATTAAAGTTTCAGTCAACATATTTACACTGTGAATTGTTCCTTGTAGTTTGGTCTAAAAACTATGAGTTAATCCTCTAGAGCAGATGCTGCCTTCAGGTGTTTATATGCCAATACATATTCTGCTTTAGTATGAAATAGCTCGAAGCAGGGGTCCACGCAAAGTGGCACTTTGCACTGTTTACACTGGTAGGTTGTCTCCCTTCCTGTACGATTAGGGACTGGTACACCAGGGTTTGAGGATTTGAAAATTTCCATTTCTGTTGGACCACAAACAAAACAACGCCGTTTTGCACATTGCCTTTTATCTGTTGGAGGCAGATGAGATGGAAAGTGGCGACCTT
This sequence comes from Mizuhopecten yessoensis, assembly GCF_002113885.1. NCBI lineage: Eukaryota > Metazoa > Mollusca > Bivalvia > Pectinida > Pectinidae > Mizuhopecten > Mizuhopecten yessoensis. Next base: position 346,014 of record NW_018405455.1, read on the forward strand.
GAAGACGTTGTATCACCTCTGCAGCAGGTCGTTTCCTTCCTCTCTGTTGGGGTCCCGATACCTCGGCAGTCTGTATCAGTTGGGATACCAGCTCCCGTCTGTAAGTACGCTGTTGTACAGCATTTGGGGTCTGGTGTTTGTACAGGAGGTACATGTATGAGTTGACAACAGCCAAGCCTATAGTGTGAAAAAATACCCTTTTCCACCATTTGAGGGTCCTTCTCTCAAATATACCATTTACGACCATTTGGTCACACCTGTCTACTGAACCCATATACTTGTTGTAGCTCATGACACAATCTGGCATTGATATCGGTAGACCATCTTCACCTACTTTGCCAGAATTCATCATCACACCTGTAAATTCAGAGGACCCGAAAAGAATCATAGATCTATAAGCTTAATCGACTTTATATCATAACCTGGTAATTTTGTCCAATTGTTACAAAATAGAATTGATATAACATAATGGATCATATCTATACATGTATCAGTTTGATATAACATAATGGATCATATCTATACATGTATCAGTTTGATATAACATAATGGATCATATGTATACATCAATCAGTTTGATATAACATAATGGATCATATGTATACATCAATCAGTTTGATATAACATAATGGATCATATGTATACATGTATCAGTTTGATATAACATAATGGATCATATGTATACATGTATCAGTTTGATATAACATAATGGATCATATGTATACATGTATCAGTTTGATATAACATAATGGATCATATGTATACATGTATCAGTTTGATATAACATAATGGATCATATGTATACATGTATCAGTTTGATATAACATAATGGATCATATGTATACATGTATCAGTTTGATATAACATAATGGATCATATGTATACATGTATCAGTTTGATATAACATAATGGATCATATGTATACATGTATCAGTTTGATATAACATAATGGATCATATGTATACATGTATCAGTTTGATATAACATAATGGATCATATGTATACATGTATCACTTTGAATCGGTGGAATATAAAAAACAAAAAGTAGTAGACCAGAAGTACAAATTTTTTGGGCTATTTTTTTGTTAATTATTTGTGTGTTTATAAAATAGTAAAATACATGAGATATACATTTTAGTGTGATTAAGTCACATTGTCCATGTCCATGATAATAGTTTCTCATGCAGGAGAACATTTTCACAGATTAATCATCAACATTTTGCAGCATTCTGATTCAATTTCTAAATACAATTTACCTTCATGTGCAGTTGTGAGCAATGTCACATCTTTTTTGTCTGCAAATTTGACAAGAACAAGGGTAGAATTGTTCATTGTATAAATATCTCCTTTTGCAACACGCATTTCCTTCAGCTGGCGAAGTACACCTTTTCTGTTTGTACGTAATGTTCCACAGGCTAGAGTTGCATTTAGGTAGAGGTAATAGAACAGATAAGGGCTGCTGAAATAATTGTCCATATACACACAATATCCCTGGTTCAGGTATGGTGCGATGAGACGTACAACCAGATCATATATGTTTTCCCAAACTCGCTTACAACCTGACTATCTTTCCCAGTATACAGCTCAACCTGACAGCAGTATCCATTGTCAGAGTTGCACAACATGTACATTTTCAAGCCATATTTGCATGATTTGCTGGATTGTACACTCTGAAATGTAAGTTTCCTCGCCAAGGAATCATTCCCTCGTCAACTGCAATGTTGCTTGATGGCTTGTAAACAGCAGAAAAATTGTGAATGATCTGTCTGTAAGGTACCCCGAGTTTTTAAAGTGGTGTATAGCCTGCATTGCCTCTTTCAATTGCTGCACTTATTGTCAGACAAGTGGAGAAAATTCATTAAAACCAGGAAGCGGTCTCTTGGCATTACAGTTTAAAAAAATGGGGTGCTGATGACTGGATTATTTGACCAATAGTCCTGGATGTCCAACTGTTTCACAATACCCATTGCAATTGTCATTGCAAGGAAAGCCCTTATTTCTCCAGGAGTTGTTTCTGTAAATACTGTTCAGCGTATCTATTTGTCTCTAGAGCTATTGTATATATTATATCATCAGATATGATTGCCTCGAAATAGTCCAAAAACGATAAATGTCCCTCATCCTGTACGGACAAACGAACTCCAGAATTCCCGGTGAAAGTAGATGGACAAAGTCCACCTACAGTCCACGATTCGTCTGAAAACGCGTCTCTGTCATCGTTATGGGCCTCTATATCCTCATGAAAACCTTCAAACTCATCACTATCGTCATCATGAAAAATCTCCCGATAGATATCCCGATATAGTATTTTTTACACAAATATCCCCGGTTTATCGGGATGCTCAGATTTTTATAAAATCATCTCTGCATAGAGACATAAACATTATGTGAAACTTTCATTGAATTCTGCTGGCTAATTGCGAAAGGGTGGAGCCTCCTTAACCCCAATCAAAATGAAGGGAAGGTCACTGTAGTGAAAATCTAAACTGGAACTCTCTAATGTTTTCTCTGCAGTGGGACAGGAATCCTTAACAGCAATGCCTACAGTTTAACCCATTCATCCCTAAAGTCACATTTGAACCTCACCCAATCAGAGTCTGGGAAAGTCCATTTTAAATATGTAGGGGAGAAGGATTTAAAACAATTAGTTAATTATTCGTTTATTATTTTTTTTATTAAAACCCTGAATTTGCTTTTACAGGTTTCCTTTGAGGGCATTGTAGGTGGATTCACATCTGATGCCGCAATTGACAATGTTGTTCTTGGACCAGGATATTGTGGTAAGGTCAAAATCAAGTAAAGATGACGCTTTTTGGCTTCTTGCCAGACTTTTGATACATATGGTGGGTGTATGCATCATTTTTGCCATTGTTTAATCCATTTCATGCTCGTGGCAGGAATCCCTAACTGTTCAATTCTTAATCTTCCATTATATATATGGTACCTCGCCGAAACATTGGTAGTAGTTTTGTTTTTCGAAATATAAACACATTTCATGTCATACAAACAGTTCCAATGGTTTGTTTACATAAGAATGATCCAATACCTTTTAATATCATGTTTGATACAATTGCGTAACATTGACACAAGTCTAGTAAATGATAAGCAGTTAAGGTTAGCAGAGTGGTGCTATACTCGTACCACACTGGCTAGCTGTCGGTTAACAACAGCGGAGGGCACGTCCACACTTGCGAAAGGGTTGAAAAAACTTGACTCCCAAGATGTTAGGTTTTTAATAAACGAAACTACTTTGTTGATTACCTTTATCATTTTTAGAGAAAAAAAACTTTTTCAAGAATGGTTCTTAATGTTATTTATGTAGATTTAAACCGTAAGAATGGTGCAAAGTGAAAGGAATACACAAACCCGAATATACATTTTCAAATAACAAATTTATATACAAAAAAATAACGAAGAATAAAGTGCTACAGTATCCAAATTTCCCTAAGATTTCATCTTTCCACCAGCCAAATAAAAAATCACAATACTGACTGCTGCGGTACTGAGGTATTTCAATAATTAGAGTTTGACTAGAGAATTACATTTCAATATGAAGAATCAAAATAACCCATTCAATGGTTCTTTTAAGTATTAACCATACCACAAGCACATAAAAGTGACTCGAAACTATTCTACTACCTATCCAATTCACTCATATATAGTGTGCCACTTCACACAAATGAGAGTCCCGGCGCGTGAACCCCGGGTGTATCGCCGTCCACGTTGATGTGCTGCTTGAGCCGTAGAGGTGTGGTCGGCTATAGACGTACACTCAGATGTCCGGATAAAGTTCGGGTCGTTCGCCATGTTATGTATGTTGAACTGGTACTGTCTGGGCTCGAGCCATGCCCAGCTGTCCTGGTGTCTACCCAATCACTCGTTCACCACGGAGCCTGTCGGTCCAAAACTGTATTGACTATCTCGATACACTTTTGTTTACATTTTACAGAGAAAGCTTCCGGTTGACCCAGAAGTGAAAGCTACCTATGTGACCTTTTGTTTTACACTTCAGATAGAAAAATACAAAAAAATGCCAAATTACTCGCCGACAGCTGAATATTACTAACTACCCTTCTTCTGCTAACATTTTAGAAACAATTTAACGTATTAAGTACCCCAAACGAAGTTTGGGTACTTATTGTTTTTACTCTGATTCTTATTATTATTTTTCTTCTGTCTTCTTCTTCTGCTTTCCGCCGTAAAGGTTTCCAAAACTTTTCTCAGAAACTATGAGTCGGATCTTCACCAAACTTTTAGGGATTATTACTGATAGCCTCTAGATGTGCAAACACTTTTTTGTTTTTCAGTTTACCATCCAAGATGGCTGCCATGAATTTTTGAAATGTTTGGGAATTTAAAATTTCTAAAGGTGTTCGCTAAGGATATAGTCAATGTCACCTATCCTATTTTACAAGTTTAATAGATATTTTCCAATGCTTCCAAATTTGGCATGTAGGTGTATGATGGTACCACGAACTCAACCATGACATCCGTTTTCTAATTAGACATAATGGCTGCCATATACTGGTTACGGATTGGTCGGAACTCTGTTGTTTTTCGATTTCGTTCAAATTTAGTATGTATGTGTAATATTGCATTGCAAACTCAACTGCGACATTTGTTTTCTAATTTGACAAAATGACCACCATATACTGGCTTCTGATTGGTCGAAATTTAGATATTGTTCGATTTTTGTGAAAATTGGTTTACAGGGGTATTAGGGGACTGCAAATTCAATTGCATAGGTAATGTTGCGATATCAACCACACGGAGGCTTCTGATTGGTCGATTGACAAGTCAACTATCCTTGATCATTAATGGTTATTGTAACCAAGTAAAACTTGTACTCACTTTTTCATGGCCAAAACTAGCCCTAAACAGCAATACATCGACATTTTTCTCCCACTCGACAACATGCCCGCTGCCCAGTTGAATGTTTTCTCCTCTGCCCGGAGATCGCCCTATCTTATTTCTGATTGGCTAAAAAAATCCACCTGGCATTGTAAACCCCGTAGCTACCGATATCTACATTGTAAAACGGGGTAAAATTAATAAGCGGCAAAATTCAAATCCCGCTAAGTTGTGCTATATATATTTCTAGTCCAGAACATGTCAACTTAATTCAACAGGTATACATAACCAAAGAAATACATGTCATACCGTGACAATTTATATATACACCAGTAAAATGTCTTAAAAATTTTCTACAGACAAACGTTAGAATTTGGTCTGAATGCATGTTCTAATTGTTGAAGGCTGCTCTCCATCCCCATGTCAAAATGGTGGAACCTGCTCTGAGGATGCACTGGGACAGATAAGTTGCACCTGCATCCCCGATTTTACTGGAGGATTGTGCGAAACCTTAGGTAAGTGATGACATCAGTGTTTGGTTAGGTGATCAATCTTTTCGTGTAGACTGCAGAGATAATCCTGGAGGGGGTGGGGCCATGGGGTCAATGAACAACTCAACCTCTGACTTTAATAACATTCATCCGTTTGGAAATATGCGATATCAAAGATTTTCTTCATGCACAAACAATTAAATATACATATTAAATGTGTCGCATCGCTTAAAAAACAACTGGTCCGTTTGTCAAGCTTTGACGAAGTGAGCGATTTATATTTACCTGTACAACGTTGTCTACCTACATACTAGTATTCGGGTGCCATCGACCACCGATAAAACTTATCTTCATCACACTTCATACATATTGAATTCGGATTTGGCATTCATAAATAGAAAATGTCTATTGACGGGAGATTGAAAAGTGCCAGGTTTGATGTTCGGTTACCGTCATCTTCTTTTATTCCTGATCCTAGAAACATTGAGGGCGATTGTAGCACTTGTTACAAACAGTTCTAATGATGCAATTGAAAAGGTCATTTTAGTAAATGAACGAAGTCCAACCTCCTGATACTGATATTGATGGTGACAAATTTATGGCAGACCTATAATCAAAATTCTCACTGGGGTGTTGAATTCACACTTTGAGAGTTAATGGTGAATATAGCGAGATATTAACCTCGGCGAAATAAAAGCACTTCAGTATGCGAGTTCCTCTTCTGATGACGCTTAAGCCTAATTAAATTGTTTTTTCCCCAATTAGGTGGAAGCCTCCATTGTTCTTTCGAAGACTGCGCCCACTGTTTCCTGCATCAAGACCAGCATGATGACTTTGATTGGTCTATCATAAGTGTATGTTAAATCTATTGTCAACCAAGTCTTTGTTATATAGAGTCCCACATCAGAAATGCAAGCTGTGTTTTGGTGTTTAACTCAACTTTTAATTAATTTTACATTGTAATATGGTTACAGCAATTGCTCTGAGGTTCCTTACCAACAAATTGGACTATATTTGCTCATTATTGGTAAATCAAGTCTTTTGGAATTGGTTCAAGTTTTAGGGCAAGTTCTAGTTCTTTTGAAACTACTGGGCAGATTTCAACCAGATTTGGCTGGAAACATCCTTAGGGGATGAGGATTCAAGATTGAACAAATGAATTCCCTGACCTTCCACTTGAGGGATAAGGGGTAAAATAACTTTTTCTACATTGTTAGCTCACCTGGTCCGAAGGACCAAGGTGAGCTTATGCCATACCGTGGCGTCTGTCGTCCGTACGTCAACAATTTCTTTAAACGACTTCGTCTTCTTAACCACTGATTGGAATTTAAGTAAATTTGACTGGAAGCATCCCTAGGTGGTGGGGATTCAAAATTGTACAAATGGTGGGGCTGACCCCCCAGGGGGCTAAGGGGCGGGGCCAAAAGGGGGCAATTTGGCTATATTGCTACAAACGACGTCTTCTGTAGAACTGTGCACTGGATATCAATCATATTTGATCAAAAGCATTCCTGGGAGGCAGGGATTTAAAATTGTACAAATTGTGTGGCTGACCCCCCAGGGGGCTGAGGGGCAGGGCCAAAAAGGGTATTTGGCTATACTGCTTTAAGTGACTTCTTCTCTGGAACTGAGTGATGGATATCAACCTTATTTGACTGGAAGCATCTCTAGGTGGTGGAGATTCAAAATTGTACAAACGGTTGGGCTGACTCCCCAGGGGGCTGAGGGGAGGGGCCAAAAGGGGGCAATTCAATTTGGTTATATTGCTATAAACGACTTCTTCTGCAGAACTATGCCATGGATATTGATCAAATTTGGTCGGAAGCATTCATGGGAGGCAGGGATTCAAAATTGTACAAATGGTTGGGCTGAACCCCCGGACTAAGGGGTGGGGCCAATAAAATGTATTAGTTGGAAATGGTTGAGATCCCCACCATATAACCATATATACAATTGCTGAGTATAAAGAGAAGAATGCACATTTGCTTCCAGGATGTCCCTAGGGTCTGGCCCCACCCTTGGAGACATAGTCCCTGGGCCATAACTTTAAAACGGTTGAGATCCCCACCCCAAAACTATATCTACAAATGCTGGGCATAAAGAGACGAATGCAATCATGATATCAGAATAGACCCTGGGGTCTGACCGAACCC
>NW_018405455.1:354198-362912 GCF_002113885.1 Mizuhopecten yessoensis
AAAAAAATGTTAATAGACGAGCTATGCTGTTCTCCTACAGCTCTTGTTTTCCAAGTCTTGCACAGTTGTTATAAATTTCTCATATTGATCATCTACTGACTATGCTAAAAGGACCCAGACATGATTGCTTTAAGGTTGACTGATCATGCGTGAATAACACCTGTCAAATATGTCCTCCAGTCCCCCTCCCCCGCTAATTACTGGCCCCCTGCGGCACACGACATCTTGCAACTGACCAGTGGTGGTCATTGCCAGACTAGGGCAGCCTTGTGATTTAATCGGTGTCAAAATATAATGTAAAAGACTCCATTCAGTACAAATAACAAGGTGATACGTTTCATGGTTGAAGGTGATACAGGCCAGTTAACTCATTCACCCCGGAAATTTCATAATGAACTTTTCCAACCTTTGAACTGGACTAGAGTACTAAGTTCCAATGTGTGTTCAGGGGTGAATGAGTTAAGCTGATATGGTCGGGAGGATTTCCACCCAAAGCCGATACAACTCCATATCTGCTTAATGGCCTAGGGAGAACCCCGAGAAGTACAAGTTGATAAGAATTGTCTAAAAAATTATTTACTGTAAAGCAAATTAGTATGTTGACGATTTGACGCACAAACAAAATATGCAAATGGATACAATATGTACAGGAACTTAAATTGGCAAAATCATGATTTTGTGCAATATTTAAAGCATAAAAAATAGGTTTTGCCGCTAAAATGATTGTTTACAGTATTTAACCCTTTCATCCCTATAACTTAAGTAGGCTCAACCATGCATAGATCTGGACGAGTCCAATATGGTCTACAGTGGTGATTAATGATTGATGTATGCATAGATAAATGGTCAAGAAAAAAAGCATTGATTTTCGTTTCTATTTCAAAATACGTTACCACAGTCATTATAATGCCTATTCCAACCTTACTTGGCTCTTGACATACGTAAATAAAGAATTTTTCCCCCCATGGGGAACCCCTGGGAAACCCCCCAATCAGACGGCAGTATACACGCACGTGATAAGACACGAAGCCATGCTTCCCACTTCATTATTCCTTCAGCCGGCCGTGTTTACGGATGTGTTTTGGTGTCTACGGGTTCCAACTACAACAGGCGTTGTTTGTACCCATACATATACGTATCCTTTAATACTATTTAACTTTATTTTGTTTTAATTAAGCGTTTTGCTTTATTTTGCGCCGTTTTGCGACCAGGCTCCGGCCACGTGTTCGCGTTTTTGACGGGTTTGTTTACGTTGAGATGGAGACTCCTCCTTTTCAAAGGCGCTGTCCTTGGGGTCATTTTTTTGAGGCTTCCGACCCCCACCCTTACTGTCCTGGCTGTCGGTCTTGCTTTCTGGAGCAGCCGTGTGAAATTTGCCGTGCCTGGCAGCCGACTCCTGCCGGTGGTTCTCCCCGCCCACGAGGGCGTGCAGGTAAGTCGGGTAGTAGGGGTGGGGCGAGGGCTAAGGCTAGGCCTAAGCCCTCGGAGAACACCAGCGGAATTCCGACCTCTGTCGAGTCTTCCCTGGGGTTCGTTTCGGCGGTTTCGACCCGTATCGGGGCCGTTGTGAAACAATTTGTTTCATTGGACCTGGACCTTTCTCTCACCCCCCCTTCCGTTTTGTCGGTCGACGTGGGTGAGGGTTTGGGCTCTGTACCGGTCACCATGGTGACTAGGGGACAGGGGGGCGGCCTTCTCTCCCAATATGTGGTGGGAGGGCAGGTGGCCCAACATTCCCTTGGGAATGTTAAACAGGCCAGCCATGTTGTGTCCGCGGATGCTTCTGTTGGTGGCCTCCTGCCGGTCCGCTCCACTCCTGAGGGTGTTGGTGTCGGAGACCGGCCCCCGGCAGTTTTGTCTGCTCCCGGGGTTCCTTGCATCCCTGATGTAGCCCCTGGCGTGGTGATGGCGTCTAGCACGCCGTCCACCACTGTGCAGCATTTGCTGCCCGGTCCGGTGGTTAGTGATGCCTCGGCCTCGCTAGCCTCGGCTGGATTTTACGGTGGTGTGAGCACTGGTGTAAAAACCTATGCTTCCAGCTCTATCCCTTGTGCCTCCTCCCCAGGTTTTCCTATGGTAGGTGCCAGCGCAGCTGCGTTTGGTTTTGCCGGTGCACGCTGCTCCCCTGGTGGGGCTTGTTTTACTGGCCCTACAGGTTTTGGCCCTGCTGTAGGTCAGTCTGGGTGGAGTTGGTCAGGTCAGCCAGGTGTGGCTTATGGCGGCGGGTGTGTAGGTGGCCCTAGGTTCCCTACCCCGCCCCCCCAAACCGGTCCTGCCTCCGGTTTCGGGCATCAGGTTGGTGGCTCTGTTCCAGGGTCCTCCCTGGTTTATCCCACCTATTTGCAGGGTGGGAATGGAGCTCATTGGGGTCAACAGGCTCCTTTTTATGCTCCGCCCCAACCACCGACCGCCTATGGGCAGTCTTGGGGTTTCTCCCAGCAGGGGGCTTTTCCAGCCGCTCCCCCTCCACCCCAGGGTGGTATGGGTTTCCAGCCTGGATATGCCCCCCCCGCCTTCTTGCCTGCGGCGATGGGGCCCCCCCTCCATCCGCCACCGAGCCGTTCGCGCAAGCGTTCGCGCTCCCGGCCAGCTTCTGCTGCCGGTTCAGTCAGGCAGAGACCGCGTGATGCTAGGGCGGCTGGTCGTGCTGCGTTGGCTCGAGCTCCTATTTTGGAATTTGAGTCTACCAGTAACTTCCGCTGTCCGGTGTCAACTCCTACCTTACAGCAGGTTCCAGGGTCTTGTGGTCCTGCTCCTGCTGTTCCTCAGGGACTATCGATTGCCCCGATAGTTCCCTCGGGTAGGTCACGTTCTCTTTCCCCTCCTCGCACCCCTCCCCGGAGGGCGACGTTGATGGAGGTGGATTCGGCGGGTGCCTCTCCTAGTGATGAGAGGGACGTTCTTCGGGGCTCTCCTGGTTGCTCCAATTTTACGGAGACTCGGGATGAGGATAGAGTCGGCGAGTTTACTGACTCTGATTTAGAGTCGTTGGATTCGTCTGGGTTGGACTCAGAAGGCCCTTCTGATGTGTCCCAATCCCGGCCCCGAGATGCTGATCCGGTGCCTCCAGAGGTTTCGGCTTCATTTCGCACTTTACGTGCAGAAGTTATGAAGCTTCTGGGGGACGGGGTTTGCCCACGCCCTTCCACGGATTCGGCCGTCCCGGAGCGCACTTCGCTCCTTCAGAGCATGTTGCCTCCCCTAGCATCTGCCTCCTCGGCCTCTGCTAGGTCTCTTGCGGAGGGACGAGGCGTGGCTTCGTCCCTCGCTCAGGTCAACGCTTTATTAAAGCAGAAGGTGAGCAAGGCTCGCAAGCCTTTTTCCCTCTCGGCTTTACAGGTCGTGGTTGCGGACATCGCAGATTTAGCTGCAGATACGTACCGCATCCACGACCCAGTCTTGGCCCCTAATTCTGTTTCCCTTGAGAGGGATCTGGATAAGTGGCCGGGACGCTGTGTTGACCAGGTTGTGATGGGGCCTAGGGAGCACTCTAAGTTGGAGCGTCTCCTTAGGCTGGCTCTCCATGTTCTGTCCTACGCAGACTGGTTTACTTCTGCGTTGCTGGCTGCGAGCTGCAAGTCGGTGGAGCAGCTCCCCAGCAAGGTTGGACTGATGGAGCGCCTCAGCCAGGCAATTTGCAAGGCACATCTTGATGCGATGGCCTTACTGTCGGCTGCCATGTCACACCTTGTTGTTGCCCGCCGGTTGTCGGTCCTTTCTGGACTGCCAGTCGGCGATTCCTATCGGGCTACCCTTTTGGAGGCTCCCTTGACTGGCGAGGATTTGTTTGGCGGGGTCCTTCCCTCAGTGCAATCTGAGATGAGGTTGGACCCGTTTGCATCTGAGGATGCACGCCACAATTCCGCAGGCAAGGGCGCTAGCAGGAAGAGGCAGGCTTCTGGCTCCTCCAGGCGTAGGAGGAAGAGGGCAAAGACGACTGCTTTTCAGCAGCAGTCTGCCCCTCCGACTTCCGCTCCGGCAGAACGTCGGAAATCTTCCTTCCGCGGTAGGGGTTCCCATAGGGGTCGAGGCAAAGGCAAAGTTTCCAGAGGTAGGAAGGGTTCCTGACTCTTCCTTGCCCTTGCAAACTCCTTGTCCACTGTCTGTGGCCGCTCCCACGTCCTTGGGCGCGGGAGGCTCCGCCGAGGTGGTTTGGGAAGGGCTAGATTGGCCCCTTCCGGACTTGCCAGTAGGCGGTCGGCTGTCCCATTTCGTTCCTCAGTGGAAAGAAATCACTTCAGACAGTTGGGCCCTAGGGGTTGTGTCCAAGGGTCTCTGCATCCCGCTTCTTCGGGATCCACCTCTGGCGCGAGAGCCTATCTTTTTCCCTTCTCCTTCCGATCCGGGAAAGGTGGAGGCTCTCAGGTCAGAGGTTCAAGCCATGATCGCGAAGGGCGCGATCGAAGAACTTTCACGGGACCAGTGGTCTCCAGGGTTTTACTCCCGGGTCTTCCTCGTGAAGAAGAAGTCCGGTGCCTGGAGGCCTATTATCGACCTCAGTACGTTCAACACGTATGTCGATTCCCCGCACTTCCAGATGGAAACGCCACGGCGCATCATTGCGTCAGTGCGTCCAGGGATGTGGGCTACGTCCATCGATCTGAAGGATGCTTACTTTCACATCCCGGTCAGGAGGTCGGCCAGGAAGTTCCTCAGGTTCACTTTCGAGCAGAAGGTTTACCAGTTTCGCGCTATGCCCTTCGGCCTCACTACGGCCCCCTTGGTTTTCACCAAGTTGTTGCAGGTAGTAGTGGGGCACCTCCACAGTCTCGGGGTAGATGCACACATCTACTTCGACGACTCCCTGTTGCTCCAAGTGGATCCAGTTATCCTGTCCCGGAGCACGAGGTCGGTTCTGGGCGTTCTGTGCCGCCTAGGGTTCATCCCTTCCAGGGAGAAGTCGGAGGTTCTCCCCTCTCAAGATTTTGTTTTCCTCGGTTATCGGTTCAGAACCGATCTGGGGTTTGTCCTTCCACCAGTGTCCAAGTTCGAGAAGGCCTCTCTGTTGGTCTCCGTTCTGGTCGGTGTGGAGCGAATTCAGGTCCGATGGTTCCTTCGGTTCCTCGGTTACCTGAATTCATTGGCGGATGTGGTTCCCTTGGGTCGGCTTCACATCCGTCCGCTCCAGCTGTTCCTTCTGTCAGTTTGGTCTCCGGCGTCTCGACAGTGGGATGTGTACATTCCTCTGCCGGAGTCGGTGAAGGAATCAGCTCGTTGGTGGACTCTCAAGAGCAATGTCTTGGCAGGAGTTCCTCTGGTTCGGGCATCTCCTGCTATGACCCTTTACACCGACGCGTCCATGACCGGTTGGGGTGCATACCTTTCCGGTCAGACGTCGGCGGGGGTGTGGTCAGGGGAACAGCTTTCAGAACACATCAATGTTCTGGAAATGCGTGCTGTTCTGTTGGCCCTTCGGGGTCTTCGACCCTCCCTGCAGGGCAAGGCCATTTGTCTGGCTACAGACAACTCCACTGTGGTGGCTTATCTGCAGCGCCAGGGGGGCACCCGTTCCCCGGCTCTGTGTGCTTTATCCACCCAGGTCCTGTTGCTGTGTCAGGAGATCAGTCTCGATCTCACGGTGAGGCACCTTCCAGGTCGTCTGAATGTTCTGGCCGACACTCTGTCTCGGTCTCGGAGCCCGGTTCTCACCGAATGGACCCTCAAGCGTTCGGTGTTCCGGTCTCTTTGCCTGGTTTGGGACAGACCCCATGTGGATCTGTTCGCCACGGCCCTGAACTTTCGACTCCCTACATTTGTGTCTCCGGTTCCAGACCCTATGGCCATGGCGGTGGATGCTCTATCCCAGGACTGGTCGGGAATGTACGCGTATGCGTTTCCTCCCTTCAATCTGGTGGGCAGGGTGTTGGAAAAGATCCTTCTACACCCTTGTACTGTGTTGCTGGTTGCACCGCTCTGGCCTCGACAACCTTGGTTTCCTCTGTTGCTTCGGCTGTCGGTGGACTTCCCACGCAGCATCCCACCCCTGTGGGATCTGCTGTCTCAACCGAGGTCCCGACAGTTCTACTCGGGACCGGAACGGCTCCACCTTCACGGTTGGATGCTATCTCGGGAAGGCTCACTCAGACGGGCTTTTCTCGAGAAGTTGCAACTCGCATCGCAGGATCACTTAGACCTTCGTCTTCCGCCGTCTACCAATCTCGATGGTCCGCATTCGGTGATTGGTGTGTCGGACGGTCGATTGATCCAGTCTCTGCCTCTGTTCCCGTTGTAGCTGACTTTCTTTTGTCTCTGTTCAGGGACAAAGGTCTGTCTCCGGGAACTATTGCAGGCTATCGTTCAGCCATTGCTAGTGTGCTGGCTTTCTATGGTAGCAAGTCAGTGGGCTCGGACGCTTCATTGTCGGCTCTCATTAGGGGCTTCTACATTGAGAAGCCTCGTTCACGGCAATTGGTCCCTAGGTGGAATTTAGCACTTGTGCTAGATTCCTTGTTAAGGGCGCCATTCGAGCCCCTCCAGTCGACAGATCGGAAGTTTCTTACTTTCAAGACTGTGTTCTTGATAGCCTTTGCTTCCGGTCGCCGCAGAAGCGAGATTCATGCTTTCAGCAGATCTTCTTCTTGCCTTCGTTTTTCGGCTGGCCATTCTTCGGTCTCGGTGACCACTGATCCCTCCTTTTTAGCTAAGAACCAGGTTCCCGGTTTCACCCCAGGGCTTGTGGTTATCCCTTCTTTGGCTTCAACTCTGGATGGGGATTGTCCTGATCGCCTGCTCTGCCCAGTTCGGGCCTTGCGTTACTACTTGGCCAGAACAGAGGGGGGGGCGGGACACTCGTCTCGGCTGTTCCAGTCTCTCCAGCCCGGTCGCTCTGATATCTCTGCAGCGACCATCTCACGCTGGATTGTTCAGACTGTTCGAGCTGCGTATGAGTCGGCAGGGGATCAGTCCTTGCGGGTGTCAGGGGTTAGGGCTCATGAGGTTCGCGCTTTAGCTACTTCGTGGGCCTTATTTAATGGTTCTTCTTACGCTGAGGTCATGACAGCTGCTGTTTGGAGGGGTCATTCTACGTTTACGGAGTTCTATCTCCGATCTTTGTCGGGACAGTCTGACGGATTGTATTCTTTGGGCCCTCTTGTGGCTGCCCAGTCCGTTGTCTGTCCTCCCTCTTCTTTTGCATAAGCCTCATTATGTCTTCTCCGCGTGATCCGGAACGCTGGTCGTAATCAGGCTTTGTGTCACCAAAGGAAAAGGTATTTTGAATTTTTCCTCCGGGGGTATGGGTCCTATTGTTGGAACCCTTCATCGCTCCACGGAGACACCACTGCGGTAAGTCGAATTCGCATTATAATGACTGTGGTAACGTATTTTGAAATAGAATTGAGGTTTCTCTTGTGAAACCAATTTCTATTATAAATACTTACCACAGTCATTAGGTGAGTTCCCTCCCAGCCTCCCCTCGTCTCCTTGGCTCTCACTTTTTTGGGCTTTGGAATTATGAAGTGGGAAGCATGGCTTCGTGTCTTATCACGTGCGTGTATCCTGCCGTCTGATTGGTGGGTTTCCCAGGGGTTCCCCATGGGGGGGAAAATTCTTTATTTACGTATGTAAAGAGCCAAGTAAGGTTGGAATATGCATTATAATGACTGGTAAGTATTTATAATAGAAATTGGTTTCACAAGAGAAACCTCAATATTATCCATTATAAGGGTTAGAACATTCTGATTTTATGTTACTAAATCTTTTACAGGGTAGTAGTACCCCTTGCCTTGATACGGGGCCATCATCGGCATTTGAAGGAAACAAGTACGCTTTCATTGAAGCCACCGGTCCTAGAATACAATATGAAATTGCAGAGTTTTACGTGGATTTGGGTACCAATTGTAAGTTGCGATAATCGGGTGTTTTCAAACATCCATCAGAATCATGACTTCACCGGTCAATTTTATACTCACAGGCCAAAATTAACGTATTCATTATATGAGATTTTTCAGAAGTTGGTTACCATTGTAAGTGAGCTGATGACATGTTTTTAAACCCCCATTTTTATATACGCCCATCAAATTTGACGGAAGAATCATGGTATGGGGTTGTTCGTCCTTCCGTCAGTCCGGCGTAAACTTTTGTTTGTCTGGCAATCTCCTCCTACATTTTTCGACCGATCTCTTTGAAAATTGATATACATTATAATCATGATATGAAGTTGAGTCTCCCTTAAGGTGGCTCCACACTTTCACAATTAACCAGCAAAATTCGTTGAAACTTTCATATAATGGTTATGCAACTATGTTGAGTTGATTTTATGAAAATCTAAACATTCCGATAGTTTGGGGACTTTTTTGGAAAAAATACCAAAAAAATGAATTTCGTCAATTTTAATATTTTCCGTTTTTTTGTGTGTGTGACATTGTTCGGAACAATAACAACAATAATAAAATGAAAAGAAGCATTTCTAATTAACCCTACAAATATTTTATTTATCGCAAAATATGTAACACATGTTACACAAAGTGTTTTTTATTGAATTTGTACAGATAAAAGTGATTATCTACAAGCTAAAAGCACCCAGGACACAAAGTTCTATACATATAGAGTGGGAAATTGAACAAAATATACACAATGGCTTTATAATTAATTTATTTTACATTTTACAATCACTTTGATCCGGGTGAGAGTTATCTTCCTTGAAAAAAATCGGAACTTTTTGCAGAGGGGTGACATTTACACAATGACAGTTGTCTCTGTTTACATATAACAAA
>NW_018405455.1:363186-385151 GCF_002113885.1 Mizuhopecten yessoensis
ACCGGTTTGACCGTTTATAAATGTAAAAATTTCGGGTATAAATCCTGGCGAACCTGCAAATGGGTATGCAGGCCTTGCAAGGCTTTCTCAAGGCTCGCCTAAAAGCAGCATCAGATTACTAGGTCAGACCTTATTTAATAAATGAACAACAGTGGTCCGATCGGTTTGATGTTTAAACGAAAACGGCCCAGGTGTTACTATAATTTGCACTACGATATTGAATGCCCGATACGCATTACGGAAATGACGACACGGTGTACATGCACATTTTGATCAAGATAATTGAGTCCGAGCTGTACTTTTCCGGAAGTACGTCATGAAAATGGACGCTGATGACGATGTGTGGAGCCACCTTAAGGACTTCCCATCCTTCGTAATACACATGTTTTTCTTGTCGTATTTTCGTGTCGTAATTTCCGTATTGCGTATCGGGCATTCCATTACCGTAGTGTAAATTATAGTAACACCGGGTAAACAATAGTACACATGCGTGACTATGATATGTCAACACCCGATATCGAGACTTAACTTGGAAATGTGTAATCACACGTACTCCTAAAATAAAGCTTATGATACAAAGACATTAATTAACTCACGGGAAAACACTGACAAATACGATCAGACGACTTGAAGGTCGTATATGAGGCGCATGGAATGCAGACTGATGTGTTTTTGTTTACCGACCTCACCTGTACATATCGGATGCTAACAGCAGTTTACAATCTCTTGGTTGCTATGACTTTTGTTGTCGGCGAGTTACGCTCTGTCAGATAAATCGGTTCACAAATGCAATTACAATAACTCTGTGAAAATAGTGGTTTGCAAAATATCAAGATCACTATAAAATGCAAGCACATGTGCGTGCACGTAATAATGGCATACCATGCGATAGCCTATGGTTACATATGTACCTGACATGTTAATATACCATGCGTAAGCGGGCTATGGAATGATGTCCAAAGTGTACATGATTAAGAATGTGAAAGTAATTTTTTGGTATTTTTTACAAAAATACCCAGTTTTTTCGGAATGCTTAGATTTTCATAAAATCATCTCTACATAGTGACATAACCATTATGTGAAACTTTCATTGAATTCTGCTAGCTAATTGCGAAAGGGTTGAGCCTCCTCAAAAGAATTGATTCGCCAATTTTTCCAAAAGTTATTGCCCTTTGTTCATTTCAGTATTTTATTTTTTGTCCAGAGATCTCCTCCTTCATTTTTTTGACGGATTTCTTTGAAACTTAGTAGGCTTAATAATCATGATATGTTGGGTTTCTTTGAAAAGAATTTTGATTCAACAATTTTTGCAAAAGTTGTTGCCCTTTGTTTATTTTATTATTTGATTTTTGTCCGGCACTCTCTTCCGACATTTTTCAACGACTCTCTTTGAAACTTGGTATACATTATAATCATGATATGAAGTTGTGTCTCCCTTAAAAGAATTTTGATTCAACGATTTTTGTAAAAGTAATTGCCCTTTGTTCCATTTCAGTATTTGATTTTTTGTCCGGAGATTTTCTCCTAGATTTTTTATAGCATGTCGGCTAACCACTCTTAGAATGATGCAGATCTTATTTCAATGTAAGAAAGTATATAACACTATAGCATTCGACGGGCGTATATTGTTCCGCCCCGCGGTACTCCTATTATCGTTAATTGTGTTGATTGATTTATGTGTAAACAATCCATTCATTACGTCATTTTGGGGTCAGAAAAAGAATTAGTGGTAGGAGTAAAATACATTTGTCTTTAATTTGCAGATAAGATGGAGGGTGCTCTTTATATGGGGAGTGAGGGTGGGGTTCATCAGAGATGCACTCCGGTGTCTATCTGTCTGTCCAGCCACACTTTCGTTTCCGGAGATAATCTCAGAATCCAAAATACCAATCTTGTTGAAATTTGATATGGTGATACACTGTGATATGTAGATCAAAATGGGTTTAAAATGTTATTTAGGTCAATGTCACATACTGAAAATAGATCATGAGAGCTACAGTCTTTATCTCAGAATCCAAGAGATTCTTCTTGAAATTTGACATGGGGATATACACTGTTATGTAGAGGGGATATACACTGTTATGTAGAGGGGATATACACTGTTATGTAGAGGTGCAATGGGTTTAAAAAGTTTTCAAGGTCAACATTTATTGTTGTGAAAAAGAATCTGTACTGTTTATGGTAGGGGGTACATTTAATGCAGGTAAAACAGAAACTTGATAGTTTTTGGGGTAAATTTATGCTTGAACAACAGATATAAGTGAACATACAAGTCAACTGCTTGTAGAAACAATCCCTTACACAAACCGAATATATTGGATAATATTTAGACTACTTACAGGCTGTATATATTGAATTCATTCACCCCTGAAGACGCATTTGAACTCTTCCAATTAAAAGCTTGGATTAGTTCATTATGAAATTTCAGGGGAGAATGAGTTGAAACATGATATTCCTTCAAACATAAATCAACCTGTATGTACTCTTTAGCAGACCTCTTTTAGCTTTCCAGAAGAAAATCTTGTGGTATATGTTTATTTTGATGTGTGCTTACAGCTGCTCAGCGCTGTCTTTCCTTTGCCTATCACATGTATGGAATCCACATTGGCAGTCTGAAGATTTCTCACTTGGATGGTCAGCAGGTTGTGACATTATGGTCACAAGCTGGAAACCAGGGAAACAACTGGGAGACAGCATCTGTGCAAATCCCTGCTATGAACAATGGACAGGTTTGTACAGTGATGCATTATGGGAAAATACCACTTATTACCTCCTTTTGAAATCGGGGGTTTTGCCAGCTATTTTGGGAAAAATGCTCCTGAGCAGGAATTCGGAAAATATTGCCAGCATTTGACAAAAATTGGAAAATATTATCAGTGATCCCACAATTGTACAAAAATAATGTGATTAGCAAAATGTCCTCTACAATACTGTAGCTGTTTCTTACAGTAAAATTTATGGCAAAAAATAAACATTAGTTTATCAGTGCTTTTGTTTATTCAATTTCAAATTTTCGTTATTTATGTATTTTGAATGCCCCTTCTAGGATGGTAATATTTTGAACATTGCACAATTATAAAGACTGGAAACCTGTATAAACATGCTTTTTAATCCCATTGGACAAATAAAGACTGAAATTTTGAAAATGCAGGGTCATTTTTAGCTCACCGAAGGGCCAAGTGAGCTTATGGCATGGTCCGGCGTCAACTTTTTACTTTAAGCAACTTCTTCTCAGTAACCAAAATTAATAACTTAATTGGAATTATAAACCTGAGTTGAGTTTGATACTTGGAAATTTTGAGCCAGCCCTACCCCCAAGGGCTGTAGGGTGGGGCCCAAAGGAGTCAGTGTGCTAAAATTTCTTAATTTTCCTTGTTTAGAATCAGAGGACCTAGTTTCAAATACTTTTTAGTCTTAAATCTGTATGCTAGATATTGAATAAGGTGGTTTCTATTTTATTTTGTCACTTTGAATAATATTTCTGTTCATGTTAAAAACAAAATCAACTCTCTGTATAAATATATCAGGTGACCGTGAAGGCCCTAGGGCCTCTTGTATAATTGTCTGGTAGAACTGCAATGATATATCATTTCATATCACGATACTTGTGTATTGTATCAAATTGTTTTATTTGCCTCTATCGTGATACAACAGTATTTCAATTATCAATCAATTTTTATCAAATTCTAAAAAAAGTGTACTGATATTTTTTGAATCCTTCAGTAAAGATGATGTGGTCTACTGTGCAGTCATACCCGAAAGTACTAAAAATTATTCAAAAATGTATATCCATAGTCTTTACTGGACAAAAACTCGATAAAATCCAGCACTCAATCATATTTGTATCATGATAGGTAACGTATATTATAAGCATTGTATCGCAATATGTATTTTATCGTGAGGTATGCATATCATTGCAGCCAAAAGGTTTGGGGTATAGCCCTTGCAGAATGAATATTATAACTTTATCGGTGTCAAATGTTGCATTTGTAAGCAAAATGAAGAGCAGTTGGAATCCGACATGGCTTGAAGCAGCAACTGTTCACACGGGCGGACTGTGACATCTTTGCCAGATAAAATAGCAGACCACCTTAGGTCTTTATCATGTTACGATGTTAAGAGACTCTTTATTTGCCTCGGTTATACTCACTTTTGTTCTCTGCACCCTGGCTCTTGCGCAGCCTCGATTCTTTTGATGTACACCAAGGGATCAAACTAGTCTCCTAGTCTCATCCAAAATGTAGTGGACACGAGCCTTCAATTTGGCCTTCACATAATCCAGGCGTGCAGCAATTGGCGAAAATAAGCATAACCCCTAAAGTATTGAGGATGCTTATACTATTACTGTTGAGATTTCTCTGCTGATTGCTTTTGATTATTTCTGCCTTTGTAGATCTACATCACTGGAGTCCATGGAGATGGTTGGAGCGGTGACATTGCTATTGACGACGTGGAACTGAAAACAGGAACATGTGGTAAGGGAGACAACTGTGACAGGAAAGATTAAACCAGAATAAAGAAGTACATATCTGGGTTTATAGTCGCACAAATGTCACTTTTCAATGCATTTATGCCTTTCATTTGATAAATTGATAAAAAAGATTGACTGTTTGCTTTGAAAACCCTTGAATTTACAAGTAGACTTATTCTACACCACAAAGAACCCTTCGTAGTGTTGATCTAACACCTGTCAAGTTGGTATTTTGAAACATACTGTGAAATCATATTTTTGTGTTGCCCAAATTTTGTGTATTCCCTCCCAAAACACGCCATATCGGGGATTACATTAATTCATGGATAAAGAGTACTCGCATGATACAGAAACCACTTTATGTCAAACTTGTAATTGATTTGAAGTGACTAAATCAACGAAATTTTAAAACCCCACAAAAAATTGTGATTTCACAGTATCATATTGCATTCAGAATTGTCAAACTTTGATCTTTGTGGGACCATCGAAAAAAAATGACACATCGGAACTTTGACTCGGGAATATGCTACCATTGAAATCATGTACAAGAGACTAAATGTGATTCTTAAATGTCGAAATTCAGGCTAAGAAATCTAATTTAAGATTTATAAATATTGGATTTGTAGTACATCAGTAATAAGAGTAACATGTTATTTATATACTGCAGTTTTCATGGTGATCTTATTAAGTATTTATCAACAATGGAGTGTTGTTGAAATGAATATGTGGTTAGATGGACCTGAAGGGTGATAATATGATGGCGGAAAGAGAAACATAGTCCTCAATGGTTGATCATGATTATATAATATATGAAATTATGGTATTTTAATAATTAAATAAGATGAAGGATCAGCAACTCATCATTGAGAAGAAAAATAACTTGCATTGTCTTGATTCTTCAGGTCAAAGGTCAAGGTCATTGTTGATACCTTAACTAATTTTAAATACAGATATTTCAAACACTGCTAATAATCACTCATTCACCCCTGAAATTTCATAATGAACCAGTCCACCATTTGAATTGGAAGAGTTCAAATGCACTTTAGGGGTGATCCCAGTACCACTGCCAAAAACTGTAAAAGACACATTGGAAACTTTTCTCCGACATGACTAAATCTATGATGAATTAATTCTGAAATGAAGACCATACCTTGGAGGACTTCTATGAAAACAATAAAGATGAAATAAAGAAAATGTAACCAACAACAGTTTTGATGTTGGAACACCGTTTGGCTAGACCAGGATTCGAACCCCAGACTCCAGACTGTTATCAGTATTGTTCTAACCAATTGAGCTACCTGGTCAATGCAAATATGTTTACGCTGGCCCAACTGTGCTACTATTTATATTTTAAACAAAATTAAGGGGAGGTTATACTGTATATATGAAAAAATATATCTGCAGTAGAACAGGGATCCTTAACTCATTCACCCCTGAAGACACATCTGAACTCTTCTAATTCAAAGGATGGAATAGTTCATTATGAAATTTCAGGGGTGAACGAGTTAATATGGTTGAATATTGTTCTCAAACCCTGAATATTGGCTAGGTATCGAGTCGTTGATAAAAATAATTTCCAAAAAAAATAGTTTTGCTCTCTAGCTGGAAACTTGAAAGTGTCAAAATAATTCAGGATTAACAACTGATTTATTTTCTTGTAGGATGCCTTGCAATGCCTTGCAGGAATGGTGGAACTTGTACCAATGACAATGCTGTAGGATTCGTCTGCACCTGTGTTGCAGGATTCACGGGCGTAATGTGTGAAAGCCCAGATGGTAAGGGTTCAGGAGGGTTTTTTAATGCTTGTCCATCCAACATGTTTGTCTGGCCTTGATTTCTGACTCGCTGCGAAAAGCTGAATGAAATGTAAGGAATATACATGAATGTATAATTCGGCAGTAAAATGAACAGGTCTTTTCTAGTATCTCTGAATTCACTTTATTAACTTGTTCAATCCCTGAAGACACATTTGAACTCTTCCAATTCAAAGGTTGGAATAGTTCATTATGAAATTTCAGGGGTGAATGAGTGTTTTCTGGATATTTATTTTATTGTTATCTTGGGTGACCACCAATATAGTAAGATTAACTTGGTCACCCCTGATATTTCATAATAAACTATTCCACCCTTTGAAAGGGACGAGTTCAAATTTGGTTTCAGGAGTGAATGAGTTAATTAAAGAAATTACAAACTATACATTAAATTTAAATTGACCCTGAAGTATTCATACATTTGGTTGTTCATTTTACCAGGGAGTATTCCTGTGACCTGCACATTTGAAGATGGAGCCTCCTGTTTTCTGGAGCAGATCAAAGCTGGGTTGGACATGTTTGATTGGACTATAAATCAGGTAGGTTTTCAACAATAGACTGTCAACTTGACGGACTGATCACACAAACAGCTCCGGTTACTATAGGGCTGCAACGATGCATTAACATGACAACACAATGCGTATCGCCATACTGTCGTCATGATTCGATATGTAGCACAATACATTAGTAACAATAGAAGCAAAGAGAAAAGATGTATAGCAATTTTTTAATGGCAATATTACAACAGTAAATAGACTTGGTCCAAAATAGGCTTAATTTTATAAAGTTTCACATAATTCATGAATTTCCAAGTACATGTCGATCTGGAGCTGTCACGAGCCATGCTTGAACCAATCTGAGCAGATTGAATTCAGAATCGACAAAACCCTGAATATCCTAGGTGTATCATTACCTCCCATAAAATACTGTGTACTGTACTGTGTTCAAAATATATCACGATATATTGTAGCAGCTCTACTACAGGTGTAGTTATATTTTAATACCTCCCGCAACGAAGTTTGGCGGGTATACTGGAACCACCCTGTCTGGATGTAGGTCTGTCCATCTGTCTGGATGTCTGTCGTCCACAGTAAACTTGTCCGAAAAACTTTATCTTAACCGACAGGCAGATTTTACTGAAACTTCACTTGAATGATCAGTATATATTATGTAGTTGTGCACCGGCATTGTATTTTCAGATTACAACAATTGTTATGGGAGTAACGGTCTTAACCTTGAGTTCTACATTTTACAGTTATTTATATTTGCATATGGTAATCGTGTGGGGATGTGTTAGGGGTTACTTTGGGGGGATAGCGGGAGTGTGCCATTGACAATGTAGTTCTAGTTTCCTGATCCATTATCTAAGATGGGACATCCTGTAATGGCCCAATTACTATAAGCACTTTTTATACGCCCGTCGAAAGACGGTACGTATTATGTTTTCACGCGGGCGGGCGGGCACACATTAGTTTCTGCTCAATAACTTGAGTAATTTTGAATAGAGTAATTTTGAATAGATTCATTTCAAACTTCATAGGAAGGTTTATTTCTATGAAAGCTCGGACAAGTTCGGTAACCAAAATTATTTGCTGCTCATTTATGCAGTTATGGCCCTTTGTAGAATTGACATAACAGTTTCCGCTCAATAACTTCAGTATTTTTATTAGATTCATTTGAAACTTCATAGGAAGGTTTATTTCTATGAAAGCTTGCGATAACCAAAATTATTTGCAGTTTATTTATGCAGTTATGGCACCTTGTAGATTTGACGCTTATCTCTCCAAAATTTATGCACTTATGGCCTTTTGTGGCCAACTGCTCATTCTACATCTGATGGGCATATCATGTACCGTCTCGCGGAACTCTTGTTACAAAAATGATTTTAATAGACGAGCTATGCTGTTCTCCTACAGCTCTTGTTTTCCAAGTCTTACACAGTTGTTATACATTTCTCAAATTGATCATCTACTGACCATGCTAAAAGGACCCAGACATGATTGCTTTAAGCTAAGGTTGACTGAACATGCGTGAATAACACCTGTCAAATATGTCCTCCAGTCCCCCTCCCCCGCTAATTACTGGCCCCCTGCGGCACACGACATCTTGCAACTGACCAGTGGTGGTCATTGCTAGACTAGGGCAGCCTTGTGATTTAATCGGTGTCAAAATATAATGTAAAAGACTCCATTCAGTACAAATAACAAGGTGATACGTCTCATGGTCGAAGGTGACTCATTCACCCCGGAAATTTCATAATGAACTTTTCCAACCTTTGAATTGGATTGAGTTCCAATGTGTGTTCAGGGGTGAATGAGTTAAGCTGATGTGGTAGGGAGGATTTCCACCCGAAGCCGATACAGCTCCATATCTACTTAATGGCCTAGGGAGAACTCCAAGAAGTACAAGTTGATAAGAATTGTCCAAAAAATTATTTACTGTAAATTAAACGTACTTATTTTAGCACACCGACATTTTAGCACATAGAATTTAAGCAAATTAATATGTTGACGATTTGACGCACAAACAAAATATGCAAATGGATACAATATGTACAGGAACTTAAAGGGGCTGGTCGGGGAAAAAATACAAAATAAATGGGTCTAAATGCGTTCTCTGGCCTTCCAAAAGTTATACCAGGGCAATATGATGGTCGAGTTCTGCTTGCAATGTCCAGTTTTGACCACTGAAATCTCAGAAGCCTCGCGTCAATTTAGCACAGATATATTTATATATGTCACGTGGTTGTTTCGAAAGCGAGGCAGTGAAGATAACAATAGCACGCCGTCTATCGGCCATGTCAGACTCATCTAGCGGACAAGACTGCAATATTATACGTAAATAATTGTTCTCAAAGGTCATGTATGATGCAAGTGTAGTATTCCTACCTATATGTTGTTGTTATATATAACTGTATTGATGATAATGTCAATAAACGTGGAAATCACTGAAAATCGTCGTCCAATGCAGCGATGGGGCCCCATGAGGGGTAATCTAAATCCCGTCATCCATGTCATCATTTCATTTGTAAAGTTGTATTTACTATTTTGAACCAACCATAGCATATCGTTGGTGAAAACACCAGTTTTTGCCTGGCAATTTCAGGAATACTTGTGTATTAAATAATTAAAACGGCCCAAAGACGTATCTAGACCAAACTTGAAGCAAAGAGAAACTTTCAACTTCAAGTAAACAGGCATATTGACACTGTGTCATTGAAACTTTGATAAATAGGCCTATCAATTGATTATAGACGTGTTTATTACGCACAACATCACTTTTTAGATCCAGTTTTAATCTTTTCTACATTTACTGTGATATAAAGAAAGCAGAATGTTTGAATGTACACAAGTTACACATATTAATTGCCCTACAATATTTAAATTATGCAATCATAAACCACATAATTATATCATGTATGTAAAATCGTTCACTCCTCAGTAACAACGGGCACAAGATTTAGGTTCATTGGTTTATTACATTCCAGTAGATAAACCTGGTGTATTACATTCCAGTAGATAAACCTGGTTTATTACATTCCAGTAGATAAACCTGGTTTATTACATTCCAGTAGATAAACCTGGTTTATTACATTCCAGTAGATAAACCTGGTTTATTACATTCCAGTAGATAAACCTGGTTTATTACATTCCAGTAGATAAACCTGGTTTATTACATTCCAGTAGATAAACCTGGTTTATTACATTCCAGTAGATAAACCTGGTTTATTACATTCCAGTAGATAAACCTAAAATACAATATATTAGTATTAAAATATATGGGTCGGACTAAGTACGAAACTAACGTTTACAATAAATGTGAAACGGTGTCTATCTACGCTATTTAGTTCTACTTTCGCTTTATAAGCTTCGATGTTATTATACAGATATAGTATCATATAATCTTATATTCTATTGCACTGTGCTATAATGTACATTTACATATTAATATTACGAGTACACCCTGTTACATATATATATATATAATGATTGCATACATATTCTGTGATTTGAAAAGTTATCATAAAAGAGAATACAAATTAATACAGGTCTGTTAAAAATAACAGAATCACTGTAAGACTCATGGCTCTAAACTTGGATGTTATAGATGTAGATAGAACAAGGGGTTCCACAACCAAAGGTGAAGGTTACAGAGGTCAATTTTGTTGAAGCAGAGTTGGTTGGAATCCATCAAGGAATCACATGGCTACAGTTAAATGTCACCAGGTCAAATTTCAAAGTCACATTTATAATCAAACTTGCTGTATACATGTATTTATATACTTTCATCTTTTATCATTATGTAGTTACCAATAAAAGTTGGAATATAATAACTGGCATATTGGGCCCTCCAAGGCCTCTCGTCATAAATGACCTCATACCACGAGGAGTTTAGGCAAAGAACAAGTTACTAGTCTCTCTGTATACAAGTCTCAATTTTAGACAAATATTGTCAGTTACGGTTTCTTTGTGGTGTCTCCTGATCTTATGAAAGGAGCCGAGAAACTCGAAATGCTTTCATTTTTTTTTCTTTCAAATTTTTATTGTTCCAGATTTAAATTTACAATTGAAAGCTGCCAGGGTTGGGGCCCTGGTATCAGCTTCTTTACAGTAAATGTCCTCTCACAGGAGGGCTCTCGTACACCATACTTCGAGTCTCGGACGATCATTAGTTCATTCATCCATCTCATTGCTGAAGTTCAATCACACATTCATTATTTCATTCAAACAATCATTTGTTCATGTGTTATAATCATAAATGAGTAGCGAGGGAAGTCTTATTCAATATTGTTTTTCATCTCTCTTCATTTTAAAGTTGCCCCGCTTACAAGCATCATTTATGGTATTTTGGTGTAAAATGTAGTCCTGTACATCAATATTTTTTGTATGTTTTTGCTTTGATAGCTACTCCATTGAATATTACCATTATAAACTTCCGAGTCTGATGGATTTTTTCCACACCAGATATATCGGATGAGTGAGATGACTGAGCTCTGCAATATGAAAATAAAAGAAGAATTATTATTTACCAGAATCTATAGCTATGCATGTAAGATTCAGAGAATTAATTGCATCACTATGTTTCAGGCAATCTAGTGAATTTACTGTAGTACATATGTAATAATCATAACCAAATATAAAATCTGTTTTTCACCCTATCCTACTCTGCGTCTGGGCCCTCTTGGGCCAACTTATAAATCTGCAATGCAAGTCAGAAAATTTTGTTGGGAACCAAAACCTTTCTGGAAATATTGAAATACTGTAACATGGTTGGACCCGCTAGTTTTACCAAAACTGGAAATGATACACACAAAATAAATGTAGATACATCACTGGGCAAATAGATTGTTTGGAAAAAAAAAAAAAACTAGAAACATGAATGCTGCCTTTCCCCTGCTTTATTTGCAGTAGACCTTTTCTCAAATCTTGCGAAGTACAAATTGTGTTTTTTACCCTAAAAATGTCAGAAAATTAACGCTTCACACAACCTGATGTCATATTTGTTTTGCATTATCCATTATAATACATCATTTCAAGTTTCTTTTGCCTACCACTTGTACTTTTCTAGATTTACCCAAAATTACAGAATCTTTAACCAGCAGACGGACACACAGACAGAATTGGGTAAAACGGTTACAGTATGCCCAGACAAAGTCGTACTGGGACATGTAATTAAAATTACATCACTGATCTGGGTCAATTGACAGTT
This sequence comes from Mizuhopecten yessoensis, assembly GCF_002113885.1. NCBI lineage: Eukaryota > Metazoa > Mollusca > Bivalvia > Pectinida > Pectinidae > Mizuhopecten > Mizuhopecten yessoensis. The sequence continues at coordinate 375,178 of NW_018405455.1, forward strand.
TTAGACTGTTGGGTGACGATTTAGGATTTCGTTAATATAATAATAATTTTTACTTCCAGGGAGTGAATTTCACCAAAATTTGAATCGCTATCTTTCATAAGGAAGTATTTTAAACATATGTACCATTTTAGCAAATTTAGATTTTTTTCCACGATCAGGCCCTTTAAATTGGCAAAATCATGATTTTGTGCAATATCTAACGCATAAAAAATAGGTTTTACCGCTAAAATGTTTGTTTACAGTATTTAACCCTTTCACCCCTATAACTTTAGTAGACTCTAGCATGCATTGATCTAGACGAGTCCACTATGGTCTACAGTGGTGATTAATGATTGATGTATGCATAGATAAATGGTCAAGAAAAAGCATTGATTTTCATAATTATCCATAAGGCTTAGAAAATTCTGATTTTATGTTACTAAATCTTTTACAGGGTAGCACCCCCAGCGTTGATACGGGGCCATCATCGGCATTTGAAGGAAACAAGTACGCTTTCATTGATGCCTCCTCATTTGATGCCTCCGGTTCTAGAATACGATATGCAGATATTGCACAGTTTTACGTGGATTTGGGTACCAATTGTAAGTTGCGATAATCAAGTGTTTTCAAACATCCATCAGAAGCATGACTTTACTGGTCAATTTTATACTCACAGGCCATAATTAACATATTTATTATATGAGAATTTTTCAGGAGTTGGTAACCATTGTAAGTGAGCTGATGACATGTTTTTAAACCCCCATTTTTAACGTTGTGTTGATTGATTTATGTGTAAACAATCTATTCATTATGTGACTTTGGGGTCAGAAAACCAGATTTGCTGGTAGGAGTAAAATACATATGTCTTTAATTTGCAGATAAGATGGAGGGTACTCTTTATATGGGGAGTGAGGGTGGGGTACATCAGAGATGCAGGTGTCTATACGTCTATCTGTCTGTCCAGCCACACTTTCGTTTTCTGGAGATCTCGGAATCCATAATACCAATCTTGTTGAAATTTGATATGGTGATAAACTGTGATATGTAGATCAAAATGGGTTTAAAATGTTATTTAGGTCAAGGTCACTGTACCGTAAATAGATCATGAGAGCTACAGTCTTTATCTCAGAATCCAAGAGATTCTTCTTGAAATTTGACATGGGGATATACACTGTTATGTAGAGTGGATATACACTGTTATGTAGAGGTGATATACACTGTTATGTAGAGGTGATATACACTGTTATGTAGAGGTGATATACACTGTTATGTAGAGGTGCAATGGGGTTTAAAACGTTTTCAAGGTCAACATTTATTGTTGTAAAAAAGAATCTGTACTGTTTTTGGTAGGGGATACATTTAATGGAGGTAAAACAGAAACTTGATAGTTTTTGGGGTACATTTTATCCTTGAACAACAGATATAAGTGAACATACAAGTCAACTGCTTGTAGAAACAATCCCTTACACAAACCTAATATATTGGATAATATTTAAGACTACTTACATGCTGTATATTGAATTCATTCACCCCTGAAGACACATTTGAATTCTTCCAATTAAAAGCTTGGATTAGTTCATTATGAAATTTCAGGGGAGAATGAGTTGAAACATGATATTCCTTCAAACATAAATCCACCTGTATGTACTCTTTAGCAGACCTCTTTCAGCTTTCCAGAAGAAAATCTTGTGATATATGTTAATTTTGACGTGTGCTTACAGCTGCTCAGCGCTGTCTGTCCTTTGCCTATCACATGTATGGAAGCGACATTGGCATTCTGAAGATTTCTCACTTGGATGGTCAGCAGGTTATGACATTGTGGTCACGAGCTGGAAAGCAGGGAAACCACTGGGAGACGGCATCTGTGCAAATCCCTGCTATGAACAATGGACAGGTTTGTACAGTGATGCATTATGGGGAAATACCACCTATTACCTCCTTTTGAAACCAGTGGTTTTGCCAGCTATTTTGGGAAAGTGCCCCTGAGCAGGAATTTGGAAAATATTGCCAGCATTTGACAAAAATTGGAAAATATTATCAATGATCCCACAATTGTACAAGAATAATGTGATTAGCAAAATGCCCTCTACAATACAGTAGCTGTTTCTTGCAGTAAAAATAAACATTAGTTTTTAATGCTTTTGTTGATTAGGTCACCTGAGACAAAGTCTCAAGTGACCTATTGCGATCGCCTTTTGTCCGTCGTCGTCTGTCGTGCGTCCGTAAACAATTTTCATTTTCGACTTCTTCTCCAAAACCACTGAACCAATTTCAATGAAATTTTGCAGGAACCTTCCATGGACAAAGGTCAACAAAAATAGTTGCTGGTTTAGTCCTAAGCCCCCAGGGGCCTGAGGGGCGGGGCCAAAAAGGGTCAAATTGACTGAAATTTCAAAAATCTTCTTCTCAAGACCCAGATTTGGTAGAATCAAATACTCTTCATAGATGGAAGGGTCTTAAGGTGCTTTACCGAAATTGTGAATTTCTTGACCCTGGGGTCTCACGTTTCCCCCTGGGGAGGGGGTAAACTTTACTATAGTTTATATAGGGAAATCACATTTTGGACCAACATTTGTTTAATTTCCATTGGAAGTAATTCAATTTGGGTTAGCATTATCAGTATTAGGTAGCAGTTTGATAATAAGCACATATCAGCCCTGACTGACCCCCAGGGGCTGATGGGTGGGGCCAAAAAGGGTCGAATTTACTGAAATTTCAAAAATCTTCTTCTCAAGACCCAGATATGGTAGAATCAAATACTCTTCATAGATGGAAGGGTCTTAAGGTTTATGACCCTAGGGTCTCGCGTTTACCCACTGGGGAAGGAGTGGGGGTGGGGGGCAAAATTTATTATGGTTTATAATGGCAAATGATACTTTGAATATTACATGTTAATAACTTGATTGGAATCATAACCTTGAGTTGACAATTTGATACTTTGAAAATTTTGAGCCAGCCCTACCCCCGGGGCTGTAGGGTGGGGCCCAAAGGAGTCGGTGTGCTAAAATTTCTTCATTTTCCTTGTTTAGAATCAGAGGTGCTAGTTTCAAATACTTTTTAGTCTTAAATCTGTATGCTAGATATTGAATAAGGTGGTTTTATTGTTTTTGTCACTTTGAATAATATTTCTGTTCATGTTAAAAACAAAATCAACTCTCTGTATAAATATATCAGGTGACCGTTAAGGTCCATTGGCCTCTTATTCAATTTCAAATTTTCGTTATTTATATATTTTGAATGCTCCTTCTAGGATGGTAATATTTTGAACATTGCACAATTATAACGACTGGAAACCTGTATTAACATGCTTTTTAATCCCATTGGACAAATAAAGACTGAAATTTTGAAAATGCAGGGTCATTTTTCAATTGGGAATGGGTCCCTATATCGGACTCTATAAACACCTGGCAAAACCCCTGGTAATGTACCCTTCGGGCCAGGTGAGCTTTTCCCATGTCGCAGCGTCTGTCGTCCGTCAACTTTTTCCTTTAAAATGCTACTTGTCCTGAATGGCTCGGAGGATTTTGACCAAATTTGGTCTGGAGCATCATTGGCCAAAGGATTCTCAGTTTTGTATAAACGGAGGGTGTGGCCCCTCTGGGGGCGGAGGGGCGGGGCCCAATAGGGAAAATAGAGGATTTTTTTCTCCTGCTATACAAGTGAAGGGTTATAAACCAAATGCAGTCTGAAGCATGATTAGGGACAAAAGAATCAATTATGTATAAACTGAGGTGTGTGGGCCTCCTTCTAAGGGCAGATGAGTGGGGCCCATTAGGGGAAATAGAGGAAAACATCAAATATCCTTCTCCTTTTGTACTGATAAAGGGATTTTGACCAAATTTGGTCTGGAGCATCATTAGCCAAAGGGTTCTCAGTTTTGTATAAACGGAGGGTATGGTCCCCCTGGGGGCAGAGGGGCATGGCCAAATAGGGGGAAAATAGGTAAATCTTTAAAAATCTTCACCAATTGAAGGATTTTTACCAAATTTGTCCTAGAGCATCTTTGGACAAAGGAGCCTTAATTTTGTATACATGGAAGGTATGGGCCCTCTGGGGGCGGAGAGGCGGGGCCCAATAGGGAAATTAAAGGATTTTTTTCTCTCCTACTATACAAGTGAAGGGATTTAAACCAAATGCAGTCTGAAGCATGCTTAGGGACAAAAGAATCAATTTTGTTTAAACTGAAGTGTGTGGACCCCCTTCTTTGGGGCAGATGAGTGGACCCATTAGGGGAAATAGAGAAAAACATTAAAGTTCCTTCTCCTTCTGTAATGTTGAAGGGATTTTAACCTAACCAAACTTGTTCTAGAGAATCTTTGGGCAAAGGGAATTGAATATCTATAAATGGAAGATGTCTGGTAGGGCTGCAATGATATATCATTTCATATCACGATACTTTCTTGTGTATTGTATCAATATGTTTTGTTTGCCTCTATCATGATACATCAGTATTTCAATTATCAATCAATTTTTATCAAATTCTAAAAAAAGTGTACTGATATTTTTTAATCCTTCAGTAAAGATGTGGTCTACTGTGCAGTCATACCCAAAAGTACTAAAAATTATTCAAACATATATATCCATAGTCTTTACTATGACAAAAACTCGATAAAATCCAGCACTCAATCATATTTGTATCATGATAGGTAACGTATATTATAAGCATTGTATTGCAATATGTATTTTATCGTGAGGTATGCATATCATTGCAGCCAAAAGGTTTGGGGTATAGCCCTTGCAGAATGAATATTATAACTTTATCGGTGTCAAATGTTGCATTTGTAAGCAAAATGAAGAGCAGTTGGAATTGGACATGGCTTGAAGCAGCAACTGTTCACACGGGCGGACTGTGACATCTTTGCCAGATAAAATAGCAGACCACTTTAGGTCTTTATCATGTTACGATGTAAAGTGACTCTTTATTTGCCTCGGTATGTTCAAAGTGCATCCTCCATACTTGGGTTAATATACTCACTTTTGTTCTCTGCACCCTGGCCCTTGCGTGGCCTCGATTCTTTTGATGTACACCAAGCGATCAAACTAGTCTCCTAGTCTCATCCAAAATGTAGTGGACACGAGTCTTCATTTTGGCCTTGATATAATCGAGGCGTGCAGCAATTGGCGAAAATAAGCATATCCCCTAGAGTATCGAGGATGCTTATGCTATTACTGTTGAGATTTCTCTGCTGATTGCTTTTAATTATTTCTGCCTTTGTAGATCTACATCACTGGAGTCCGAGGAGATGGTTGGAGCGGTGACATTGCTATTGATGACGTGGAACTGAAAACAGGAACATGTGGTAAGGGAGACAACTGTGACAGGAAAGATTAAACCAGAATAAAGAAGTACATATCTGGGTTTATAGTCGCACAAATGTCACCTTTCATTGCATTTATGTCTTTCATTTGGTAAATTGATAAAAAAGATTGACTGTTTACTTTGAAAACTTTTAAATTTACAAATAGACTTATTCTACACCACAAAGAACCCTTTGTAGTGTTGATTTAACACCTGTCAAGTTGGTATTTTGAAGCATATATACTGTGAAATCATATTTTTGTATTGCCCAAATTTTGTGATTAACCCCTGCAAAAAACGCCATATCAGGGATTACATTAATTCATGGATAAAGAGTACTCGCATGATACGGAGACAACTATATGTCAAACTTGTAACTGATTTGTAGTCACTAAATCAACGAAATTTTAAAACCCCACAAAAATTAGTGATTTCACAGTATCATAATTATTGCATTAAGAATTGTAACATACTATATTAATACAGTCAAACTTTGATCTTTGTGGGACCATCGAAAAAAGAAACATCGGAACTTTGACTTGGGAATATGCTACCATTGAAATCATGTACAAGAGACAAAATGTGATTTTTAGCTCACCTGCCTGAAGGGCAAGTGAGCTTATGCCGTACCGCGGTGTCAGTCATCCGGCGTCAACTTTTCCCTTTAAAAGTCTTTATCTCCTGAACGAATGATTGGATTTTAGGATTTTAACTAAATTTGATATGGAGCATCCTTGGGGCCAGGGGCTCAATGGATTTATGAAATAAGGGTGTGCCCCCCTAGGGGGTTTAGTTAGGGGCCAACAAGGGGGAAAATTAAAAGAAAGAAAAAAATCTTCGTTCAGGGGGTTCGTTACAAATTCTGAAATTTTTATGTGTGCTGTGACTTATATCAGTAGGTCTGTAACATATGTGTCAGTAGGTCTATAGAATATGTGTTTTTCCGACATTTGTAATGAACCCCTGTTGATCAGTGCAGTGTAACAGACGATATTTCTGATAAATTGCATGAGCGTTAAAATTGTTTCCATTGCCGGCATTGGTGATTTCAACTGATGTGCATTTTGTACGATATTGCAGAACTTGGTCTTGTTTTCATTGTAATAAAAGTGTTTTTAGGTCACCTGAGACAAAGTCTCAAGGGACCTAGCTATTGCGATCGCATTTTGTCCGTCGTCGTGTGTCCGTAAAATTTTTACATTTTCGACTTCTTCTCCAAAACCCCTGAACTAATTTCAATGAAATTTTGCAGGAACCTTCCATGGACAAAGGACAACAAAAATCGTGGCCGGTTTAGTCTCAAGCCCCCAGGGGCCTGAGGGGCGGAGTCAAAAACAGTCAAATTGACTAAAATTTCAAAAATCTTCTTCTCAAGACCAAGATATGGTAGAATCAAATACTCTTCATAGATGGAAGGGTCTTAAGGTGCTTAACCAAAATTGTGAATTTCTTGACCCTTGGGTCTCGCGTTTCCCCCTAGGGAGGGGGTAAACATTACTATAGTTTATATAGGGAAATCACATTTTGGACCAACATTTGTTTAATTTCCATTGGAAGTAATTCAATTTAGGTTAGCCATATCAGTATAAGTTAACAGTTTGATACATAGATGGAAGGGTCTTGAAGTTTATGACACTAGGGTCTCACGTTTACCCCGTGGGGAAGGAGGGGGGGGGGGATTTATTATGGTTAATAATGGCAAATGATACTTTGAATATTACATGTTAATAACTTGATTGGAATTATAACCTTGAGTTGACAGTTTGATACTTTGAAAATTTTGAGCCAGCCCTACCCCCAAGGGCTGTAGGGTNATGGCTCTGAGACGAGACGATATGTAAACTGTGTATGCTTATCAAACATTTCTGTAACACAGCATGCTATTTCTGGTGTATTTATTTATGAAAGTGTAACAATTTAAGAACATGACACAACTGCCGCTGCTGTTTGACAAGAATTCGCGCTGTGTCAAAATATTATCCAATCCGGTGTAAGGGAAATAACTCTTACGTTAGTAATTAATATAAAGTCGCATTGAGAAATATAATTCAAATATATTCCAAGAACATTTTTGAGATTTTGTATATTCAATGACAGTAAATAAAGTCACTACATATATTAATAATTATTATTCATATGAATAAATAATAAATAAAAATAAAAGGAGTACAATGTCTCTTTTCTCCATGTATTTTTCCCCCATTCTGTTAATTCTTCATTTCACAATCACAAAATGCACCTATTCTTTATTATCCATTCACCGATTGGCATTCTGCACATAAATGCTCATGTCACATCATTGGAGGATGCTAGTTAATGAAAATTACAACAATGCGTCACACTGAAAGAGGGTGAAAAAAGAGGAGAGGGAGAAATGTTTTTAAGGCATCATTTAAGAGGTGATTGATTTTGGAAATCCCAAAGGCATCATCATCACATGACCTGATTTTCAATTAACAGAATACAGAACACATATCTGAGGTATTATAGAAGATATTGATGCTCAACGTCTTACTGAAGCAATTCAATTTAAAGTGGTGAGCGGCTTAAATGTCAGACTGACATAATTCTAGTTAGTCTTAAATTTGTATGCTAGATATTGAATAAGGTGGTTTTATTGTTTTTTGTCACTTTGAATAATATTTCTGTTCATGTTAAAAACAGAATCAACTCTCTGTATAAATACATCAGGTCATCGTTAAGGCCCATGGGCCTCTTGTTCATTTTATTTTTTATTTTGCACATAAATTTACAATGACATTGTCAAATCTCACAATGCCCAGCGATATTTCAGCAGCCGTCGTGTTTATTTATGTTGGATATTGTAGTCCCGGTCAGTGTTGTATTGATACGCTAAGAATTGTGTCTTGTGATGAATGGTGATTAAAACCCATCAACGACGCAGCTTTCAAAGAGGCTATATAGTGACAATGCCATGCAAATGTAAATATATGGACCTGAAATGTGATAATATGACGGCGGAAATCGAAACATAGTCCTCAATGGTTGATCATGATTATATAATATATGAAATTATGGTATTTTAATAATTAAATAAGATGAAGGATCAGCAACTCATCATCGAGAAGGAAAAAAACCTGCATTGTCTTGATTCTTTAGGTCACAGGTCAAGGTCACACTGTTACTATAAATAGAAAATCTGTTTCCACTTTATAGCTTTAATTTTTTCCTAGGATGATTAGCAGGATTTGTATTGCTCAACAATACATTGTTGATAACTTAACTAATTTTAAATACAGATATTTCAAACACTGCTAATAATCACTCATTCACCCCTAAAAAATCATAATGAACCAGTCCACCATTTGAATTGGAAGAGTTCAAATGGACTTTAGGGGTGATCCCAGTACCAATGCCAAAAACTGTAAAAGACGCATTGGAAACCTTTCTCCGACATGACTAAATCTATGATGAATTAATTCTGAAATGAAGACCATACCTTGGAGGACTTCTATAAAAACAATAAAGATGAAATAACGTAACCAACAACAGTGTTGGTGTTGGAACACCGTTCGGCTAGACCAGGATTCGAACCCCAGACTCCAGATTGTTATAAGTATTGTTCTAACCAATTGAGCTACCTGGTCAATGCAAATACGTTTACGCTGGCCCAACTGTGCTACAATTTATATCTTAAACAAAATTAAGGGGAGGTAACTGTATATATAAAAAAATATATCTGCAGTAGAACAGGGATCCTTAACTCGTTCACCCCTGAAGACACATCTGAACTTTTCTAATCCATAGGTGGAATAGTTCATTATGAAATTTCAGGGGTTAACAAGTTAATATGGTTGAATATTGTTCTCAAACCCTGAATATTGGCTAGGTACCAAGTCATTGATAAAAATAATTTCCAAAAAAAAAAATTTTTTGCTCTCTAGCTGGAAACTTGAAAGTGTCAAAATAATTCAGGATTAACAACTGATTTATTTTCTTGTAGGATGCCTTGCAATGCCTTGCAGGAATGGTGGAACTTGTACCAATGACAACAATGCTGTAGGATTCGTCTGCACCTGTGTTGCAGGATTCACGGGCATAATGTGTGAAAGCCCAGATGGTAAGGGTTCAGGAGGTTTTTTTTAATGCTTGTCCATCCAACATGTTTGTCTGGCCTTGATTTCCGACTCGCTGCGAAAAGCTGAATGAAATGTAAGAAATATACATGAATGTATAATTCGGCGGTAAAATGAACAGGTCTTTTCTAGTATCTCTGAATTCACTTTATTAACTTGTTCAATCCCTGAAGACACATTTGAACTCTTCCAATTCAAAGGTTGGAATAGTTCATTATGAAATTTCAGGGGTGAATGAGTTAACCAAATTATGATTAGTTTGTGGATATTTAATTTAGTGTTTTCTTTGGTGACCACCAATATAGTAAGATTAACTCGGTCACCCCTGATATTTCATCATAAACTATTCCACCCTTTGAAAGGGACGAGTTCAAATTTGGTTTCAGGAGTGGATGAGTTAATTAAAGAAATTACAAACTATACATTAAATTTAAATTGGCCCTGAAGTATTCTTACATTTGGTTGTTCATTTTACCAGGGAGTATTCCTGTGACCTGCACATTTGAAGATGGAGCCTCCTGTTTTCTGGAGCAGATCGAAGCTGGGGTGGACATGTTTGATTGGACTATAAATCAGGTAGGTTTTCAACAATAGACTGT
>NW_018405455.1:387691-399538 GCF_002113885.1 Mizuhopecten yessoensis
GTAACGTACCCCTTGCGCTATCTTTTGACCATTTGGCAACTATTCGCTTCGTAGCTGACACGGTACAACACTTTTCTTTGGCTTACTTCACACGGCCAGTCATTTTGTTTACAAAGAAATGGTGTGCTATGCGCATGCGCTAGTAGAGGGAAATCCCTGAACAAAACGTTGGTCAGACAGGTAGAAATACCGATGATTATCTTAGATTTAATCATTTTTATGAATCTATTTCAGCCAAATCCGATCGGCATTTTCCATAAGGAGTCTCACTTGATATATTTATGTAGTATTTGGAAAAAAGACAAAAAAAAAAGTTACTTCAGCGTGATGCCCCTTTAATGGTCAAGGGAAAATCCCAAGAAGTACAAGTTGAAATTATTTACTGTAAACGTACTTATTTTAGTACACCGACATTTTAGCACATCAAATTTAAGCAAATTAGTACATGTTGACGATTTGACGCACAAACAAAATATGCAAATGGATACAATATGTACAGGAACTTAAATTGGCAAAATCATGATTTTGTGCAATTATTTAAAGAATACAAAAATAGGTTTTACCGCTAAAATGTTTGTTTACAGTATTTAACCCTTTCATCCCTATAACTTTAGTAGACTCTACCATGCAATGATCTGGACGAGTCCAATATGGTCTACAGTGGTGATTAATGATTGATGTATGCATAGATAAATGGTCAAGTAAAAGCATTGATTTTCATAATTATCCATAAGGCTTAGACAATTTTCTTATTTTATGTTACTAAATCTTTTACAGGGTAGCACCTCTAGCCCTGTTACGGGGCCATCATCAGCATTTGAAGGAAACAAGTACGCTTTCATTGATGCCTCCGGTCCTAGGATAGAATATGATATTGCACAGTTTTACGTGGATTTGGGTACCAATTGTAAGTTGCGATAATCGGATGTTTTCAAACATCCATCAGAATCATGACTTTACCGGTCAATTTTATACTCACAGGCCATAATTAACGTATTCATTATATGAGAACTTTTCAGGAGTTGGTAACCATTGTAAGTGAGCTGATGACATGTTTTTAAACCCCCATTTTTAACGTTGTGTTGATTGATTTATGTGTAAACAATCCATTTATTAAAATACATTTGTCTTTAATTTTGCAGATAAGATAGGGGATGCTCTTTATATGGGGAGTGAGGGTTGGGTACATCAGAGATGCAGGTGTCTATACATCAATCAATCCATCCAGCCACACTTTCATTTCCTGAGATAATCTCAGAAACCAAAATACCAATCTTGTTGAAATTTGATTTGGTGATAAACTGTGATATGTAGATCAAAATGGGTTTAAAATGTTATTTAGGTCAAGGTCACTGTACCGAAAATAGATCATGAGAGCTACAGTCTTTATCTCAGACTCCAAGAGATTCTTCTTGAAATTTGACATGGGGATATACACTGTTATGTAGAGGGAATATACACTGTTATGTAGAGGGGATCTACACTGTTATGTAGAGGGGATATAGACTGTTATGTAGAGGGAATATACACTGTTATGGAGAGGAGATATATACTGTTATGTAGAGGGGATATACACTTATGTAGAGGTGATATACATTTATGTAGAGGGGATATACACCGTTATGTAGAGGGGATATACACTGTTTTGTAGAGGTGATATACACTGTTATGGAGAGGGGATATACACTGTTATGTAGAGGTGATATACACTGTTATGGAGAGGGGATATACACTGTTGTGTAGAGGGGATATACACGGTTATGTAGAGGGGATATACACTGTTTTGTAGAGGTGATATACACTGTTATGTAGAGGGGATATACACTGTTATGTAGAGGGAATATACACTTATGTAGATGTGCATTGGGGGTTTAAAAAGTTTTCAAGGTCAATATTTATTGTTGTAAAAAGAAATCTGTACTGTTTTTGGTAGGGGGTATATTTAATGGAGGTAAAACAGAAACTTGATAGTTTTTGGGGTACAATTTATGCTTGAACAACAGATATAAGTGAACGTACAAGTCAACTGCTTGTAGAAACAATCCCTTACACAAACCTAATATATTGGATAATATTTAGACTACTTACATGCTGTATATTGAATTCATTCACCCCTGAAGACATATTTGAATTCTTCCATTTATAAGCTTGGAATTGTTCATTATGAAATTTCAGGGGAGAATGAGTTGAAACATGATATTTCTTCAAACATAAATCAACCTGTATGTACTCTTGAGCAGACCTTTTAGCTTAACAGAAGAAATTCTTGTGGTATATGTTTATTTTGATGTGTGCTTACAGCTGCTCAGTGCTGTCTGTCCTTTGCCTATCACATGTATGGATTCCACATTGGCAGTCTTGAGATTTCTCACTTGGACAGTCAGCAGGTTATGACATTGTGGTCAAGAGCTGGAAAGCAGGGAAACAACTGGGAGACGGCATCTGTGCAAATCCCTGCTATGAACAATGGACAGGTTTGTACAGTGATGCATTATGGGGAAATACCACTTATTGCCTCCTTTTGAAATTGAGGGTTTTCCCAGCTATTTTGGGAAAGTGCCCCCGAGCAGGAATTCGGAAAATATTGCCAGCATTTGACAAAAATTCGAAAATATTATCAATGATCCCACAATTGTATAAAAATAATGTGATTAGCAAAATGTCCTCTACATTAATACTGTAGCTGTTTCTTACAGTAAAATGTATGGCAATAAATAAACATAAATTTTCAATGCTTTTGTTTATTTAATTTCAAATTTTCGCTATTTATGTATTTTGAATGCTCCTTCGTGGATGGTAATATTTTGAACATTGCACAATTATAACGACTGGAAACCTGTATAAACATGCTTTTTAATCCCATTGGACAAATAAAGACTGAAATTTTGAAAATGCAGTGTCATTTTTCAATTGGGAATGGGTCCCTCTATCGGACCCTAAGAACACCTAGCAAAAACCCTGGTAATGTACCGGTACATGTAGCTTGTATACATTAATATTGACTCCATCATACATACTTCCAAAAAATTCTGACGTCGGTTTATTAAAATTGACCAGCTTGGATACATGTCATCAGATCTAAAATGGTTGCAACTAAGTATGCTGGTAAGGGTTGATAGGATTTGTCAGAATTCAAAAACAGGGTCGTAAGATTGTATAGATTTTATAATTGCCTGGTAGGGCTGCAATGATATATCATTTCATATCACGATACTTTCTGGTGTATTGTATCAAATTGTTTTGTTTGCCTCTATCGTGATACAACAGTATTTCAATTATCAATCAATTTTCATCAAATTCTAAAAAAAAGTGTACTGATATTTTTTGAATCCTTCAGTAAAGATGTGGTCTACTGTGCAGTCATACCCAAAAATACTAAAAATTATTCAAAAATATATATTGATAGTCTTTACTATGACAAAAACTCGATAAACTCCAGCACTCAATCATATTTGTATCATGATAGGTAACGTATATTATAAGCATTGTATCGCAATATGTATTTTATCGTGAGGTATGCATCCCATTGCAGCCAAAAGGTTTGGGGTATAGCCCTTGCAGAATGAATATTATAACTTTATCGGTGTCAAATGTTGCATTTGTAAGCAAAATGAAGAGCAGTTGGAATCCGACATGGCTTGAAGCAGCAACTGTTCACACGGGCGGACTGTGACATCTTTTCGAGATAAAATAGCAGACCACCTTAGGTCTTTATCATGTTTGGATGTAAAGCGACTCTTTATTTGCCTCGGTATATTAAAGTGCATCCTCCATACTTGGGTTATGCTCACTTTTGTTCTCTGCACCCTGGCCCTTAAGCGGCCTCAAGATTCTCTTGATGTACACCAAGGGATCAAACTATAGTCTCCTAGTCTCATCCAAAACATAATAACCTAATCTTCAATCTCTGCTGATTGCTTTTAATTATTTCTGCCTTTGAAGATCTACATCACTGGAGTCCGAGGAGATGGTTCGAGCGGTGACATTGCTATTGACGACGTGGAACTGAAAACAGGAACATGTGGTAAGGGAGACAACTGTGACAGGAAAGATTAAACCAGAATAAAGAAATACATATCTGGGTTTATAGTCGCACAAATGTCACTTTTCAATGCATTTATGCCTTTCATTTGATAAATTGATAAAAAAGATTGATTGTTTACTTTGAAAACCCTTGAATTTACAAGTAGACTTATTCTACACCACAAAGAACCCTTTGTAGTGTTGATTTAACAGCTGTCAAGTTGGTATTTTGAAGCATATTGTGAAATCATATTTTTGTGTTGCCCAAATTTTGTGATTTCCCCCCCAAAAAAACGCCATATCGTGGATTACATTAATTCGTGGATAAAGAGTACTCGCATGATACAGAGACAACTATATGTCAAACTTGTTATTGATTTGTAGTCACTAAATCAACGAAATTTTAAAACCCCACAAAAATTAGTGATTTCACAGCATCATATTGCATTAAGAATTGTAACATACTGTATTAATACAGTCAAACTTTGATCTTTGCGGGACCATCAAAAAAAATGAAACATCGGAACTTTGACTCGGGAATATGCTACCATTGTAAACATGTACAAGAGACTAAATGTGATTTTAAATGACGAAATACAGGCTAAGAAATCTAATTTAAGATTTATAAATATTGGATTTGTAGTACATCAGTAATAAGAGTAACATGTTATTTATATACTGCAGTTTTCATGGTGATCTTATCGATTTAACATTTGTTATGTTTATCAAAGTCTGTGCCACAGTAAATGTAAAGGTAATATGTTTTCACTTTGATGTATTAGTTTTAATTTTCATTGTTTTCACAACAAACGCACCTTGATGATATTTTGAAACCTTTTGAAAATTCAACTTAAACAGCTCAATTTAAGAAAAGAATATTAATAATGTTACTTAATGAAAAAAATCCAGACTTTGCCATAAATTTAACACATCGATATATTCAAATCTGTTCAAGTTTGATTTATGGAAGTTTGAATGTATTTTTTTAGGCTAAGTATTTATCAACAATGGAGTGTTGTTGAAATGAATATGTGGGTTATATGGACCTGAAGGGTGATAATATGACGGCGGAAATCGAAACATAGTCCTCAATGGTTGATCATGATTATATAATATATGAAATTATGGTATTTTAATAATTAAATAAGATGAAGGATCAGCAACTCATCATTGAGAAGAAAATAAACCTGCATTGTCTTGATTCTTTAGGTCACAGGTCAAGGTCACTGTTACTATAAATAGAAAATCCGTTTCCACTTTATAGCTTTAATTTTTTCTGGGATGATTAGCGGGAATAGTATTGCTCAACAATTCATTGTTGATAACTTAACTAATTTTAAATAAGCTATTTCAAACACTGCTAATAATCACTCATTCACTCCTGAAATTTCATAATGAACCAGTTCAACATTTGAATTGGAAGAGTTCAAATGCATTTTAGGGGTGAATGAGGTAAGGATCCCAGTACCACTGCCAAAAACTGTAAAAGACGCATTGGAAACTTTTCTCCGACATGACTATATCTATGATAGGCCAGGTGAGCTTATCCTTGGTGCAGCGTCTGTCGTCCGTCCGTCTGGCTTCCGTCGTCTGGCGTCAATATTTTACTTTAAACAACTTCTTCTTAATAACCAAAAAGCCTAGGGTGATGATATTTGATCAGAAGCAAACTAGGATGAAGGGCTACCAAGTTTGTTCAAATAAATGACCTTCACCTATTTTCAAGGTCACAGGGGTCAAATATGTTTAAAACCTTTAAACAACTTCTTCTCAATAACCGAAAGTCTTAGGATGATGATATTTGGCCAGTAGCATGCTGGGATAAAGGGCAACCAAGTTTATTCAAATGAATGACCTTAACATATATTCAAGGTCACAGGGGCTGATGATATTTGGTCATTAACAGGCTGGGATGAAGGGCTACCAATTTTGCCAAAATGAATGACCTTCGCCCATATTCAAGGTCACAGTGGTCAATATATCTTTAAATCTTTAAATGACTTGTTCTGTATAACCAATAGGTCCAGGGTTATGATATTTTACCAAAAGCATGCTGGGTTGGAAGACTTAAAACTCTGTTCAACCTAATGATCTTGTTCGACATTCAAGGTCACAGGCGTCATATGTTTAAATCTTTTAATAGGCTCTTATGAATCAAACACTGATATTCTTCCTGTAGCTGCATTTTAGTCCACTTTTAAGATTACTAGTGTGAGATTAATCCAGGTGAGCGATTCAGGCCCATTTGGCCTCTTGTATCTTAAACAAAATTAAGGGGAGGTTACTGTATATATGAAAAAATATATCTGCTGTAGAACAGGGATCCTTAACTCGTTCACCCCTGAAGAGACATCTTAACTCTTCTAATTCATAAGTTCAAATAGTTAATTATGAAATTTCAGGGTTAAACGAGTTAATATGGTTGAATATTGTTCTCAAACCCTGAATATTGGCTAGGTACCGAGTCAGTGATAAAAACAATTTCCAAAAAAATGAGTTTTGCTCTCTAGCTGGAAACTTGAAAGTGTCAAAATAATTCAGGATTAACAACTGATTTATTTTCTTGCAGGATGCTCTGCAATGCCTTGCAGGAATGGTGGAACTTGTACCAATGACAATGCTGTAGGATTCGTCTGCACCTGTGTTGCAGGATTCACGGGCGTAATGTGTGAAAGCCCAGATGGTAAGGGTTCAGGAGGATTTTTAGCTCACCTGGCCCGAAGGGCCAAGTGAGCTTTTATGGCATGGTGCGGTGTTCGTCGTCAACATTTTACTTTAAACAACTTCTTCTCAGTAAGCAAAAGGCCTAGGGTGATGATATTTGGCCAGAAGCATGCTAGGTTGAAGGGCTACCAAGTTTGTTCAAATAATTGACCTTCATCCATTTTCAAGGTCACAGGGGTCCAATATGTTTAAACAACTTCTTCTCAATAACCAAAAGGCCCAGGGTACTGATATTTGGCCTATAGCAATCAGGGCTACCACATTTGTTCAAATGAATGACCTTGACCCACTTTCAAGCTAATGTCATTGTTCGAGATTCAAGGTCACACTGATATTCTGCCTGTAACTGTATTTTAGTCCACCTTTAAGATTACAAGTGTGAGATTAATACCAGGTGAGTGATGCAGGCCCATTGGGCCTCTTGTTTAATGCTTGTCCATCCAACATGTTTGTTGGGGCTTTGACTTCTGACTCGATGAAATGTAAAGAATATACATGAATGTATAAAGTCAAACCTCGTTATCTCGAACTCGTATAACTCGAAGACCCCGCTTAACTCTAAGTATTTCATCGGTCCCGGCCAAAACTCTTCTTAATCTTAGTAATAACAAGAGGCCAATGGGCCTTAACAGTCACCTGATATATTTATACATAGAGTTGATTTTGTTTTTAACATAAACAGAAATATTATTCAAAGTGACAAAAAACAATAAAACCACCTTATTCAATATCTAGCATACAGATTTCAGACTAAAAAGTATTTGAAACTAGCACCTCTGATTCTAAACAAGGAAAATGAAGAAATTTTAGCACACTGACTCCTTTGGGCCCCACCCTACAGCCCTTGGGAGTAGGGCTGGCTCAAAATTTTCAAAGTATCAAACTGTCAACTCAAGGTTATAATTCCAATCAAGTTATTAACATGTAATATTCAAAGTATCATTTGCCATTATAAACCATAATAAATTTTGCCCCCCACAAAGAGGTAGTTGCCTTTACCTCTAATCTAATTCCGTGGTACAAATAAAGAAACAAACTTCATCAATGTTGATTAACAACAATTGGTACTTACTGCGAGCCCGTAAACAATTTGAATGGCACTTTATTTACACCAAAGCTGCCGACACATTCTAACCAGAAAATAATAAGCTCCACAGTAAAAATCACACCCTAGGACTGGTTAGTTGGTTTATGTTTTTACAGGAGCTTGTATTGCAATGATAATTAATTGAGAGATTATAGGAACAATACGATAATTATTGTTGACTACGTCGTGTTGAGGAGATGTCCAGTGTCATTAGGGTCTATAAATGTGGATATGTTTCCTGATTAATTCATCATACCCATTTCGGAATGTCGAAATCAACTGAGCAATCCAACCTGTACGCTCCAATACAGTGATTTGTATAAAGACTTGCGCACTTTCATTTTCCGCATTGAAATTTCTATCCGCATAGCACGAGGTCGGAGACAGAATGTGTGTTTATTGTAACATTAATTAATCATATTGGACCAAACACTTTCCCAAGCTTTATGCCAACCCGGCATAGGAACTCGCTTAACTCGTATACTCGGATAACTCGAAGTTACACCAAACCGTTGACTTCGAGATAACGAGGTTCGACTGTTATTCGGCAGTAAAATGAACAGGTCTTTTCTAGTATCTCTGAATTCACTGTATTAACTTGTTCAATCCCTGAAGACACATTTGAACTCTTCCAATTCAAAGGTTGGAAAAGTTCATTACGAAATTTCAGGGGTGAATGAGTTAACCAAATTATGATCAGTTTGTGTTTTCTGGATATTTATTTTAGTGTTATCTTGGGTGACCACCAATATAGTAAGATTAACTCGGTCTCCCCTGATATTTCATGATAAACTATTCCACCCTTTGAAATGGACGAGTTCAAATGTGGTTTCAGAAGTGAATGAGTTAATTAAAGAAATTACAAACTATACATTAGATTTATATTGGCCCTGAAGTATTTTTACATTTGGTTGTTCATTTTACCAGGGAGTATTCCTGTGACCTGCACATTTGAAGATGGAGCCTCCTGTTTTCTGGAGCAGGTCAAACCAAAAGTGGACACTTTTGATTGGACTATAAAGCAGGTAGGTTTTCAACAATAGACTGTCAACTTGATGGACTGATCACACAAACGGCTCCGGTTACTAGGGCTGAATGATGCATTAACATGACAACACAATACGTATCTCCATACTGTCGTCATGATTCGATACGTAGCACAATACATTAGTAACAATAGAAGCAAAGAGAAAAGATGTATTGCAATTTTTTAATGGCAATATTACAACAGTAAATAGACTTGGTCCAAAATAGGCATAATTTTATAAAGTTTCACATAATTCATGAATTTCCAAGTACATGCCAATCTGGAGCTGTCAGAGACATGCTTGAACCAATCTTGAGCAGATTGAAATCGGAATCGACAAAACCCTGAATATCCTAGGTGTATCATTAACCTCCCATAAAATACTGTGTACTGTACAGTGTTCAAAATATATCACGATATATTGTAGCAGCTCTACTACAGGTGTAGTTATATTTTTATACCTCCCGCAACAAAGTTTGGGGGGTATACTGGAACCTAGTCCGAATTATTCTGACGTTTTATCAACTTTTTTCATATCGGTCTGTCGTCGATTAACGTCAGAAATATGCGCCCCGTGCCCAGAGGGCACTTCAAACTGATATTTTAGAAACAAATCGTCACTTTCACACACATGTCGCACATGGATCGAAAGATCTATTCTTAATGCACAAGATGAACCTACATAACATGCCTCAAACAACCAATCCAATCACTAAAAACCTATTTTTTCAAACTTACTCTGTTTTACTCTAGTTTTTTGATAGCCCCGCCTTCTAATGCCATGTGACTAAAATCTCGCCAGCCTACGTCATAATGTTGGGAAATACCTTCGGTAACGTGAGATCTCGTCAAGTCATGTGACATTGCTCATGGCCTAATTTCCATTAAAAACATGGGTTGGTATAGAAAACGTTGGAAAATACTTTTCGTAATGATCTTTGAAACATGTTATTGATACCACCTAGTGCATAAAGAATAGATCTTTTGATCCATGTGCGACGTGTGTGAAAGTGACAGTTTGAAGTGCGCTCCAGGCGCGGGTCGCATATTTTCCGCATATTATAGAGGGCCGGAGTTCTGACGTTAATCGACGACAGACAGATATGAAAAAAGTCGATAAAACGTCAGAATAATTCGGACTAACTGTAACCACCCTGTCTGGATGTCTGTTGTCTACAGTAAAATTGTCCGAAAAACTTTATCTTAACAGACAGGCAGATTTTACTAAAACTTCACTTGAATGATCAGTATATATTATGTAGTTGTGCACCGGCATTTTATTTTCAGATTATAATAATTGTTGAGAGAGTAACGATCCTAACCATGAGCCATACATTTTACAATAATTTATTTTTGCTTATGGTAATCGTGTGGGGATGTGTTGGGGGTTACTTTGGGAGGATAGCGGGAGTGTGCCATTGACAATGTAATTCTAGTTTCCTGATCCATTATCTAAGATGGGACATCCTGTAATGGCCCAATTACTATTCGCACTTTTTACAAAAATGATTTTAATAGACGAGCTATGCTGTTCTACTACAGCTCTTGTTTTCCAAGTCTTACAAAGTTGTTAAATCCTCAAATTGATCATCTACTGACCATGCTAAAAGGACCCAGACATGATTGCTTTAAGGTTGACTGATCATGTGTGAATAACACCTGTCAAATATGTCCTCAAGTCCCCCTCCACCGCTAATTACTGGCCCCCTGCGGCACACGACATCTTGCAACTGACCAGTGGTGGTCATTGCTAGACTAGGGCAGCCTTGTGATTTAATCGGTGTCAAAATATAATGTAAAAGACTCCATTCAGTACAAATAACAAGGCGATACGTCTCATGGTCTAACGTGATACAGGCCAGTTAACTCATTCACCCTGGAAATTTCATAATGAACTTTTCCAACCTTTGAAGTTGACTTGAGTTCCAATGTGTGTTCAGGGGTGAATGAGTTAAGCTGATGTGGTAGGGAGGATTTGCACACGAAGCCGATACAACTCCATATCTACTTAATGGCCTAGGGAGAACTGTGAGAAGTACAAGTTGATAGTATTGTCCAAATAATTATTTCCATGCAATGATCTGGACGAGTCCAATATGGTCTACAGTGGTGATTAATGATTGATGTATGCATAGATAAATGGTCAAGTAAAAGCATTGATTTTCATAATTGTCCATAAGGCTTAGACAATTTTCTGATTTTATGTTACTAAATCTTTTGCAGGGCTACAGTAGTAGCACCCCTAGCCCTGGATCATGGTACGATGATACATGGCCATTCCCTATCCATGATACGGGGCCATCATCGGCATTTGAAGGAAACAAGTACGCTTTCATTGAAGCCACCGGTCCTAGAATACAATATGAAATTGCAGAGTTTTACGTGGATTTGGGTACCAATTGTAAGTTGCGATAATCGGGTAATTTCAAACATCCATCAGAATCATGATTTTACCGATCAATTTTATACTCACAGGCCATAATTAACGTATTCATTATATGAGAATTTTTTCAGGAGTTGGTAACCATTGAAAGTGAGCTGATGACTTGTTTTGAAACCCCCATTTAACATTGTGTTGATTGATTTATGTGTAAACAATCTATTCATTATGTGACTTTGGGGTCAGAAAACCAGATTTGCTGGTAGGAGTAAAATACATATGTCTTTAATTTGCAGATAAGATGGAGGGTACTCTTTATATGGGGAGTGAGGGTGGGGTACATCAGAGATGCAGGTGTCTATACGTCTATCTGTCTGTCCAGCCACACTTTCGTTTTCTGGAGATGATCTCAGAATCCAAAATACCAATCTTGTTGAAATTTGATTTGGTGATAAACTGTGATATGTAGATCAAAATGGGTTTAAAATGTTATTTAGGTCCAGGTCACTGTACCGTAAATAGATCATGAGAGCTACAGTCTTTATCTCAGAATCCAAGAGATTCTTCTTGAAATTTGACATGGGGATATACACTGTTATGTAGAGG